>NW_011503988.1:0-595 GCF_000495115.2 Populus euphratica | reverse complement strand
ACGCGCTGGCGAGGGTGACTGTCCACGTCATCAGCCACGTCAGCAGTTCTGCACAGTCATCAGTCACGTCACCTGACTCATTAACACTCTGACCAGTCAAACTGCCACGTCATTAGACACATCAGCTCTGCCATGTCACCCAAAAATCCACCTGGGACTGCCACATCAGATTTGGTGGACCCCCTATATCCTGCGTGGTTGACACGTCATCACAACCACATCAGCTCCCTGGGTTTTGATCCAGTGTGGTGCAGTGACTATTCCTCCAGCCACGTGGTGTCATCTGCAGCGTCCAGTGATCCCAAAGTTTGATTATTTAAATTTGATCCATTCGAAGTTCGATTCGGGTGAGTTTAGTGTCACTTCTAACATTTTTGGCCATTCCGGACACATTTGTAAGGTTAGATTTTGCAAATTCGAAGCCAATCCGAGTTGAGTTGGAGCCGAGCCGTGAGCCGAGGGACAGGATTCTATGTGGCGGAGTCTACGTGCAACCGGTTCTGAGATTGAATCTGGGCCGTTTATCAGGCCAGAATTGTTTTGATCAAATATTAGCCGTCTGAAGTGCGATTTGGACGATTTCAGACTTGTTTCC
>NW_011504013.1:4947-7533 GCF_000495115.2 Populus euphratica | reverse complement strand
TTAAATAAAACTTAACCCAAATAAAATATTAAATTTCACAAATCCTAAAATAAACTAAAAGATAAATAAATTATATCACAACTAATTAAAACAAGAACACAATTGAATTATGTAATTTGCTGTTAAAATCAAATACCAATTTCAAACAAAAGTTCTTTTTTATCTTGATGAATTAGAAGGTTTACCATTTATCATTGGAAAGTTGTGGATATCTAATTTCCAATGTAACTAGAATTGCATCAAAATGCATTAATAGGTTAGAACTAGAAAATTAGAATCTTCTTATTCTAATCTTTTTGTAATGTCTGGATACTCTTTTACAAGCCTTTCTTGAACATGAATTAAATTAGTCAAGGATTGTTCTTTATTTTTTGATGTCTTTTTAAATTCCACCTTAGCCCATTTATCTTGAAGAAGTCCATTAATTGCATCCTTAAACCTGTTTGCTCTAAATTTTATGACAAGAACTAATGAAAACTCTAATGGATCTTTTGAAGTTAGGATCATATAATTCCCTTTTTCCTTGAAAGTATACGCCCTCAAATCATCACCCAAATTAAACAAAGAAATGTTAGATATATTAAATGTAGTACTAATACTATATTTACCTAGCAATTTCATTTTATAGGCATTATCATTGATCTTCTCAATGATTTGGAATGTTCTGTATTTTTCTTGGCATCAACTTAGATCTTCTTTAAGAATGAAATCTCTCTTTTCTCATATAGATCCAAACCCATTCTCCTAGTTCAAATACCATCTCCTTTCTTCTCCTTTTAACTTTAAATATATATTACTCATTCATCTTTTTCAATATGTTGTCGTACCTTGATAAACAAATCTTTGAAAACATGTGTTTTTATATTCCTATTAAAACAATAAATCCAATGCAGCTATTATTTGTTTAATATGCCCTACAACTAATCAGTTGTGCGACCGCGACATCGCAACAGTCATGTAAATACATATTTATTATTAACAAAGGTTTAATATTAGATTAATGAATCTAGAGCAAAGATAAAGTTCATAAGACAAAAATGTTTTGCAAAGAAAATTATAAAGTTGTTATAATTATATGATTTCTATTTCATCAAAGTATTGTTCCTATAATGTTCCTAGTCGATGCTCTCTTAAATACTAGATATTTACTAGAGTTGTAGAGACTGATACATATTATGTTCTTTCTTTTATGAAAGGATACAATTGTTCTTATAAGCTGAACTATAAGGTACGCATAAACTAATATGTAGGTGCTTGTTATAAGACATCTACACTTAACTGACCTGCATTTGAATTCCATATAAAGAGATCACTTATGTCAATGAAAAGGCTTGTGACGGTTGTGTAAGTGGTCCTTGGACTTGAGCTCATTAAGTCATCTTATATAAAGAATGTTATACTTTGATCCTGTTACATATTATCTTAATGTAGGTAACCAAAAGGCAAACATTAGGTATAGTATGAACTATACGAAGGTAATTGAATGATTAAGAGAATATTCAACACCCTAGGTGAATTAAAGAAAATTTTCTATTTGTTCTCAAATAGTATTGACTGAAAAATTCTTGGTCAAGGTGGAATGAGATCTGGAAAGAGTTGGAATGAGATTTGAAAAGAGTTTCAAGTTTTATTCAAACAATCACTGACTATTATGCAGAGAATAAACATGATTTAACATGACAGACATATTTCATACTTTAATGTTAAATGAGAACATTATTGATAAAAAAAAAAGATATTAATTACACTGAGAAACTAGTCACTGTAAGGTTAAGTTAAACTACTATGGACTTTTCTAATATTTAAGGGATCATGACATGTTATTAAATGATGCACCTGATCTTTAAATATAATTTAATCAATTCTTTAATTAATTATAAATTAAATTATTTAATTATAACTATAATTTATATTTGAGTCAATATATTATGAGTCAAATGGATCACACACTTTAAAAACCATTAGTTAGAAATTAAACTGAGATGGTTTAATTAAGTATGACTTCATTAAAATATATTTTAGAAATTAAAGACTAGAATACAATTAATATAAAGATTATATTTCTAGACCTAGAAAAATCAAGTAAGGACTTGGTTGAGTTTATGTCTATAATCATCTGAAATTAATATATAGATATTATTCAGAGGATAAATTGATATTTTACTGATTTACATCATTTTTTAGATTTTTTTTATAAATAGTAAGTTATGTCTCTTATTTTTATAAGTTGTTGTCTGTTAAACAGAAAACTACATAAAGACAAAATTAGAGCTAGTACTTTAGACATGACAACCCCTCTATTCTAAATAGAGATTTTGAAGATTTTTCATAAGTGGTTAATATGGATTGCCATTGGAGACCAGACAATTAATGTAAATTTATCAACTAATATAGATTTATGTTGTATAATACTTGGTACAACAAATGCTTGGCACTTTCATAGCCCATACTATATGGTATAACCGACACCTGAGCTATGAAAGGAACTTGATTTGTTGTTAACATAAGTTCTAATCATGAATGCCTAACGAGATTTACAAGTATTAGCATTAATCAAATAAGATGACTAATGTAATCATGTTAACA
>NW_011504013.1:0-4770 GCF_000495115.2 Populus euphratica | reverse complement strand
TGTCAGTCTTTAAATGATCATGACAGGATTCATAACATGAACTATATAAAGGTCTTTAAGTGATCAAGAGAGGATTCATCACCCTAGGTAAATTAGAGAAAATAGTATTGATTGAGAAATCCTTAGCCAGGGTGGAATGAGATTTGAAAAGGGTTTCAAATCTTATTCAAATGTTAAATGACTATTATGTAGAGAACAAACATAATTTAAGATAACAAACATACTTCATTCTTTAATGCTAAATCATAACATTATTGATGAATGAATATTAATTATACTTAGAAACCAGTCATTGAAAGATTAAGTTAACCATTAAGGACTTTTTTATTATTTGGAAGATCATGATACGTTACTAGATGATGCACCTGATCTTAAAATATAAATTAATTTATTGTTAAATTGATAATACATTAAATTGTTTATTTTATTTAATTATAATTATAATTTATATTTGAGTCAACATATTAGGAACCTAATGGGTCACACAAATTAAGAATCATTAGGTAAAAATTAAAATGGGATGATTTAGTTAAATATTACTTGATTAAAATATATTTAAGAAACTACGGACTATAATATAATTAATACATGGATTATATTTCGAAATCTAGAAAAATCAAGTAACGACTTGATTGAGTTGATATCTAAAATTATCATAGATTAATATATGGATATTATTAAAAGGGAAATTGATATTTTGCCAATTTATAAGATTTTTTTCTTTATATTTTTTTTTTATAAATAGTAAGTTATGTCTCTTATTTTTTTTATAAGAGGAGCAGTTAACTATTAGACAAAAAAACTACATAAACATAATATTAGAGCTAGCACTCTAGGCATTATTAGACATTTGTAGTTTGCGACAATCCAACCTTTAAGAAATTATTAAAAGTTGAAAAAGATAAGATCTATAAGTAATAAATCCTTAAAAAACTCTAGATTTATTTAATTAGATCCTAGGGACTCTCAAATAATTTTGTTTCACAATTTTTGTTGCATATATGATATTTGGGAACTTAACTGTTAAAGGATTAAAACCATACATGTACCAATGGAACTATACAAGGACTTATATTAATAAATCCTTAAAAAACTCTAGATTTATCTAATTGGATCCTAGGGAGTCTCAAATAATTTTGTTTCACAATGTTTGCTGCATATATGATATTTGGGAACTTAAGTGTTAAAGGATTAAAACCATAAATGTACAAATGGAACTATACAAGGACTTATAGGGATGAAAAATTAAGACATTGGCCTAAAACATTCATGCGTAATGCAAGACTCAATTCTGTTGTTTGGAAGTCCAAATCTTAGCAATAACGGAGCAGTCCGAATCTGTCCTGCATCCTAGACACAATTCAGTGTTCAGCCCAGATCTTGAGTTCTACAAGTCCAAATGACCTCAATTTTTTTTTTGTTGAAAAGCTGAGACAATTTCTTAGAACTTTCATGACTGAAGTCTGTTCAAATTCTGATGTTAGCAATAACATCTTGTTTAGACAAGAAGATAAGGATTGTCACCAAGTCAAGATATGGTCACCCACTCAACAATTAGTCAACAAATCAATAGTTTCTAATTTTGGCCTATAAAAGGAGGCATTTTCCATGCATTTAGACATCTTGGTTTTCATATCAAAATCATGTTCTTGCTCTCTCTTTATTATAATGTTTAAATTTTGCTTATATTAATATCTTGTTTACACTTTTCATTTCCTTTCATTTACTTAGTTAACTAGTTTATGCCTTTCATTTACTTAGTTAACTTTTATCTTATTAATATTCTTATCTTATTTATTCATGTTTCTCTCTTTTATTATGTTTAGTTAACTTTATTATGTCAAGGTGAGAAGGTTATACTAATGGTGTACAAATAAGAATAGTATAAACTCCACATGGACCTTAATGTTTGATACTAACATGTTTTATATTTGTTATCTTATTCACTTTTAATACTTTGCTTGTTAAATTTTTAATCTAGATATGTGTTGTATAAAAAATGGTACAATAAATACTTGGCACTTTCATAGTCCAACTGTATGGTATGACCGGCACTTATGCTATAAAAAGAATTTAATTTGTTGTTATCATAAGTTATAATCATAAATACCTAACAACATTTACAAGTATTAACATGATTTGAATAAGATAACTAATGTAATCATGTTAACAATTTATAATCAGATTAGAACTGTCTTTGTATGTAGTTTCCAGTTGAGTTATAAAACGAGTTTATACTATACTTGTTTGAAATATCATTAGTGGATCCTCTAACGTTGACAATTATTTTACCCTTGTTTATTCCTTACATTAATCTTACATCTCAAAATCCTCTTCAATTCATCATCATCATCATCATCATCATCATTATCATCATTATTATTATAGTTAACATTTCTATGGTTTGACCTCTAATCTTATCGAGTTATTTATTACTTCGACACTTCTACACTTAGAAGAAGACATCAATCTTTTAGTCATGTCAAGTTTTTGGCGCTGTTGCCGGGGAGATAAATTTTTGTATAAATTATAGTATTTTTTTCCTTCATTTCTTCCATTTTATTCTCTTCCTACACGTATATGAAACTTTGGTCATGTATATTAAGTGGTAGACTTTTTTAGGTATCCTCATCATTTTTTAAAAATATAGTGGAAAAACATAATCAGTCGTTTTATAATGAGAATAATGAGAATAATCGAGTTAGAACACTTAGAGATCACATGAATCTTATAAGAATAAGTACACCATCATGCATAGTTTTCCCCCCTGATACATCTCATTTTAATTTTAAGTCAGACATTATTCAAATTTTACCTTCTTTTCATGGTTTAGATTTAGAAAATCCATACTTGTATTTAAGAGAATTTGAGGAGGTTTGTAACACTTATAATAACTTAAATTATAATAGGAACACAATCAGATTAAAGCTTTTTTATTTTTTCATTAAAAGATAAAGTCAAAACATGGCTATAAAATTTGAGACCAGGATCCATTCGTGTTTGAGATGAAATGCAAAGATAATTTTTGAAGAAGTTTTTTCCATCTCACAAAACAAGCTCTTTCAAAAGACAAATCACCACTTTCACTCAAAAACCAGTAGAAACATTTTACCAATATTGGGATTGAATCGAGACTTGCTTAGTACTTGCCCTCATCATGGTTTTGAAATATGGAGATTGGTTTCATATTTTTATAAAGGGTTAACACCTAGAGATAGACAAATGGTGGAATTGATGTGTAATTGAACTTTTAAAGATAAAGATCCTGATGAAACAATGAAGTACTTAGACTTCTTAGCTGAAAATGCTCAAAATTTAGACACCACAGATACTTATGAGATACCAGAAAAAACTCAACCTCATATATCTAGTGGAGGTATGTACAACCCTAGGGAAGATCATGACTTCCAAGCCAAGTTTGCATCTTTAACTAGAAAAGTCAAGGCACTAGTATTGAAAAAGAGTAGAAAATTAAAATATATTTAAGATATTGTGTGTCAAATATGTGAAACCAATAAACATTTAACTAATGACTGTCCAACTTTACCTTCTCTTAAGAAATGCTTTTATGAACAAGCCTATGTTTTAAACAGTTTATAAAGGCCTAATCATAACCAATACTTGTAAATATACAACTTTGGTTGGCGAAATCACCCAAATTTCAATTGGAAGAGTGATAATAATCATACACAAACTTCACAGCCATCATTTCAAGCCACCCAGCCATCATTTCAAGAACACCATAATTTTTAAAATTCTTATAGATATGTACCTCTTTATGCTCCACCTCCTAGAAGAAATCTTGAGGAAACATTGTATGCATTCATTAAAAAGCAAGAGACAATCAATACTCCTCAAAGCATGATAGATTTTAAAGATACTTTTGCAAAATTGACATTTGCTCTCTGTTTTCAAGAGAAATGTAAGTTTCCATCTCAACCACAGTAAAATTCCAAGGGGCAGTACAATGCAAGTGCAAGTACCTCTGGAAGCCAACACATGGATCAAGTCCAATAAGTCATTATTCTTCACAGTGGTAAGGTTATTGAAAAACCAATTCTTGAACCTTGTAAGAAAGATGATAAGCCAATCTCTAAAGGAAAGGAAGGGGTTAAACCTAAACATTGCAAAGAAAAGACTGATTCCCCATCAGTACGTCCATTTCCTCATGTCATGACCAAACAAAGAAAAGTCAATCATGATTCTAAAATCTTTGAAAATTTTAAACATGAAGAAATCTAGGATGAAAAAGGCACTAAAAAAGTTGATACAAATCATTTATCAAAATTGACAATAGATTCGACATCTAACATCCCACCAATCGATGATTACTTTCCTAACGAATCCTTACTTTCTTTTAGTCCAATGCCTTGGTTTGCTATTCATATCAATTTTCTTTCTTCAGGAGATTTGCCAGCTTATTGGAGTACTCAAGATAAAAGAAAGTTTTTGAATGAAGTGAAGAACTTGTATTAGCATGACACTTACTTATTCAAATATTATCCCGATCAAATATTTCAAAGATACATTCCTAATAATGAGGTAGTAGTGTTATTAAATTTTGTTATTCTAAGGCACTTGGGGGTCATTTCTCATCAAAGAAGATGACTGCAAAAATCTTACAATGTGGATTTTATTGACCCACCATGTTTAAAGATATATATTTCTGCAAAGCTTGTAAAAAATATCAAAAGTCAAGATTTACTTAAAATATAAGGAATCTTTAGATAATTTCTATTCATTGTTGGGACATATCCTGGTAGAGATATA
>NW_011503978.1:6959-7668 GCF_000495115.2 Populus euphratica | reverse complement strand
TTAAAAAAGCTTATTGAAATTTAAATTTACTGCAACTAAATTATCAAGTAATCCTAAGATTACAGCTAACCATTTTTATTGACAGTTTTCATAACTAGTAATTAACCTACTCAACGTTAGTTAACTAATTAATGTTGAAAAGGTGTTCATGATTCGGTTTAAATTCTCTAAACCTAGCATATCCTGGTTTGGTTTATTTTTTTATTTTTTACCCGTATTAAAACCATGAACAACTCTAATTACTAACTCACTAAAAAATCTTACTGGAATTTAAATTTATTACGACTTGCATTTTAAATGATAATTGTCATGATTATTAACTGACGTGCTAAGTTAATAAATATTAATTTAACTGTAATTAATTATTTCTACAGATATTATCATCATAAGTTAAGGAATCCTGTTAAAATTTAAATGGATTTTTATTAAGAATAAGAACGAATCTAGTAAATCATTTATTTTGATTTACGTGGGATAAATATTATTTAAGACCCTAGATTAAACTAAAAAATAAAAAACAAATATACTTCATCAAGTTACGCTGTTTTAAGTAATATAACCTGTTGAGTTGTGCTGTCGAAACCGCGTAATTAAAATAAAAAGAAATTCTTGGAGATATGATTCGCTGGAGCATCTGGGACCCACCTCCGCATGTCTGGGCAATCACAAGAGAGAGGACCGAAAGAAGATGTCCTTTCATTTTTTTTTT
>NW_011503978.1:0-6298 GCF_000495115.2 Populus euphratica | reverse complement strand
AATAAATATTCAAAACAAAATATATATAGCAATCAAAAGTTTGAGGATCAAATTTGATATAATCAGCAAATAATGACATTTCTAAACTTTTCACAACTTCCGGAAAGTGTTTTCCTCTCAAATTTTTCAGGAAAACACTTCCCTGAAAATGAAGCTAAATTTTCCTTTAACTGGAAAGTATTTTTCTTTTATCAACTTTTCTAACAGTAAACAAACACAAGAAAGTTTGGAAAGTATTTTTTTGGAAAACAAACACAACTAAAAAGAAAAACATTTTCCTGAAAATTAAGCAAAAATTTTTTTTGACTAAAAAATATTTTCGTTGATCAGAAAGTGTTTTTTATTGACCAAAAAATATTTTTTGTTGATTAAAAAATATTTTTTATTAATCATTTTTTTTAATAACAAACAAACACAGTAAAGTTTAAAAAAAAATAGTTTTGAGAAACTGCTTTCTGAAACAAACATAGCGATTTTTGCACTGCTCGCCCCTGCTTTATTGTTGCTGTGGGCTGAAGATTCTTTCTATCAAAGGTTAGCTTCAAAGCTCTAGGCTTGTAGGCACTGCCCACGTGTCATGGTTTTTAGTGATTTAGAAATAGATACCGGCGCTGTGCTCGAGGCCGTAACAGCACTTTAAATAGAGTAAAGAAATATAAGAATTTGGCAAATGAAAGAGATTGCATGAATTGTAATAGCAATGATCTGTAAAGTCAAACAAAACAAAACAAAATAGTGAAAATACCATCTAGCATATGATGCTTACACTTATATAATTAACTTAATTTAATTAAAAAATAAAATTCATTTAAAAAAAACTACATTCAACTAAGGTTGAAAATAAAAAACCAAGTTAAACAATGTAACTTTCAAAATAACAAAAAAATTTCCATGGAAAGTGAATAAATAAATTCACAAAATGTATTATAAAAAAAACTTAAAAAACGAGAAAAAAACAAAGAAGATCCAGGTGAACTTGATAAATTTAAGTTACTCTTTTAAATTTATTAACCTTTTAAATTATATGTTAGGATTAAACTAAAAAATTCAACACCTGTTCAATTAAATGCTAAAGTATAAAATTAATAAATTTAATCTAATTAAAAAGTTTTTTAAAAAATAAATATAACAACGATAAAAAAAACCTTGAAAGATTCTTTATTATTTTAAAATGATAGATATATTCCATAAAAAATAAATAAAAGAGTGTTGGGGATGCAATAAAATAAAAAATGAGTTTAAGAAAATAATTTTAAAAAAAAGCCCACAAACAGTGACTTAAGGTTTAGCGTAGTTTGTTATTTGCTATCTTGTGTCAACATTACATGCAAGCAACGGAACCTTCAAAATTCATCGTGATCGCGGTTGAATTGTCTGTGAGGCGGATTTTTTGAGTTGTTCTTCGAGGAAGATGCTAAGCATAATTTGCTGCCATGACTTTTTCTGGGATCCTAAGATTTCAAAAGCATACCAACGGTCCGAATAAGTTTAGTTTATTCTAAGAAATAAATCAATACAAAGCGAAGATGTGATTTTGAATATGCCATTGCTCAAGGTAATGCTAATGACACCTGCAAACTCATCAAAATTCATGTCTATCAACTGTGAATACATGGGGAAATGATTCATATAGTGAATAAATGTTTAAAGAAGCAACAAATACAGACAAATAATAATAAATCAACAAATAAATAAGTGTTTAAAATTACCACTCATGTCTTTGTCCCTGTTTATAAAATTATTGCTAGATTTTTATTAAGACTTGTCTTGTTGTAATTTGCACGGCTATAGCTTGTTTCATGGTGCTGAAAATTATTGCTAGATTTTTATTAAGACTTCTCTGGTTGTAATTTGTACCGCTATAGCTTGTTTCACGGTGCTGTTGTAGTTGTTTTCAAATAAATTTTTATATTAAAATATATGTTAATATTTTTTTTATTTTTTAAAAATTATTTTTTATATCAACACATCAAAATTATTTAAAAATACTAAAAAAATATTAATTTAAAAAAATAAAAAATATTTTTTAAAAAAGTTATTTTTAAAATACAAAAATAAATAAGTACAAGTCCTGTTATGAGGGAAGGTAACAAATTAATTGCAATAAAAAAAGAAAGAAAGAAGAAAGAAAGAGGCTTCCATGGAGATTCGTCTCATGAATTTCTTGGACACAACTTACAATTTTAACTTCCAAAAAATCAACTTTTAGACCTTCATTGGCAATTGCTGGAGGCTTTCCGAGTTACAACCACCAAGTCTTTTATTTTTGTTAAAAGAAAAAAAAATCATTTATCATTTTTAACATCCTTTCCTTTTGACTTTTTGCATAGAATTATATTATTCACAAGCAACACAAGTGAAAAGGTACACCTAACTTTCTCATTTTGGTTTTTCACCTAGCTTTTTTATTTTGGTTTTTCATATCACTGTGTAGAACACTATATATATCATGTTTTTTTTAAAAAAATTATATTTTAGATTGTTTTGATGGTATATCTAGCTTTCTCATTTTGATTTTTCATATCACTGTTTGAAATACAGTATATATTATGTTTCTAAAAAATTTAAATTTTTTATATTTTATATTGTTTTGATGCATTGATTTTAAATTTAATTTTTTTATATATTTTAAATTGTTTTGATGCGTTGTTGTTTAAAATAATTTTAAAAAAATAAAAAAAATATTATTTTAATAAATTTCATGAAAAGCATTTTAAAAAAGCAATTATAACTATATTTCTAAATACACTCAAAATTGTCCCAATCCTAAAGTAATATATATATATATAGAGAGAGATCATTTTCTTTTGACTTTTTGCATAGATTTGTATTGTTTACAAGCAATGGTAGTGAAAAGATACACTTAACTTTTTCATTTTGGTTATCATCGTTTGAGAACGTGGTATAAACGTGTTTTTAAAAAATTTATTTTTTATATATCTTAGATGATTTTGATGTGTCGATTTTAAAAATACTTTTAAAAAATAAAAAAAAATATTTTAATGTATTTCAGTTTAAAAATCATCTTAAAAAACAACTAAAATCACATTTTCAAACAAATTTAAACACAAAAATACCAATTAAAAAAGTGTGTGTGTAAAAATTAAAATTCTGTATTTTTATGGGTTGTCCGAGGATAAAATGTAAGTGAGTGACTGTATTGTTGTCTCTATACGTAACTCACTATTAATTTTTAAGTTGGTTTTTTATAATATTTATAAATTTATATTATCAATATATTCATGATATTGAGAATATTATTACTTAATCTTTGATGTGTTTCCACTATATATATATATATATCGTTTCTTATCTGATATTGAGAATATTATTACTTAATCTTTAATGTGATATATCGTTTCTTATATTTTCATGTGATTTTTTTTATATACATAGCTATTACATGTTTTATTCATTTCATAGTCATTGACTATTTATAAAACATGTATATTGCCTCTTGAGAGCATGAATTAATTTGCTAGAAGAGAATTGAGATTTGAATTGCCCATAAACTACGCGGACACCACACTTAAATGTGTATTTTCTGTATGTTATGCTAGTTTAGGAATTATTTTTTCAACTGTATTGATTTAAAAAAATATTTTATCTCATTATGTTTATATCTAGGAAAAAACTCTTATACATTTTTCTCCAAAGTTAATAATTTTTTAGCTAAATAAATGGAATGTTATTTTTTTTAGATAAATTCATCCTCTGATAGATCAAATTAATATGATACGAATCTTGTCTATATATATCAAAATTAAAAGTTAAGATACTTTTACGAATAAAGCTATACACTGTGCACGATGTTGATTAATTAACTAAAGATTTTATTGGGTAAATGAAATTAAGCTAGAAGGAACGAGGAGAGTGACCCCATAGATGGACTTAAAAAAAATATCATCCCATCGCTTTCACAGCTTGCTTGCTATATTTATTATAATGGGAGGAGGAAATCTAAAGATGGCTGGCATTTATTCTATTTTTTGCATACGTAGGAAGGAAAACTGAGGAGAAGGTTAGAAAGTAGACAAAGGCTAGCTCCACAATTACGGCAAGATTTAATACCACGCAATGAACATATAATACTTACTAGGTGTTAGGCTCGAACCTCCGTCCTTTTTTTTCCCCACTAATTAATTAACTAGTTGACAGCACAATAAGTATATATCTTGTAAATTTTTACCATGAAAATATTTGTTTGATATGAATAGATTGAAAACTTTAATATATATTATTTTAATGATGAGATAGTATATATTATATGTATTTTTTTTTTAATTTGAGAAAACTCTATTTTTTAAAAATTATATTTTGTGAATCCAGATAAATAAGTAAAATTTTAGCTATTTTAATTTTTTACTAGAGATAGGCATTCTAACTCGAAAAAACAACTTTTATTATAAAAGATGATATGCTAAACAAGACATGCAGATTCCAAAAAAACAGTTTCAGAAAAGAATCTCTTATTTTATAAAAAACTTTTTGATAAAATAGAAAAAGTAAAAAAAAAAACAACTTACTTTTAACAGCTTTTAGTTAATTTTTTAATAATTGTTTGGATTTTATTTAATAAAAAATTTAAACAATATTTTTTTAATTGGTGTACATTAACTTAGATTATTAGCTCATACCTGGACCCATCCCTTAACTAGTTTACAGACGGCCGGAGCAATATTGACTTACTTGTTTTTATATTTTAAAAATATTTTTATTTTTTCAATTAATAGTTTGTGATATTTTTATTTTTTTAAATTAATATTTTTTAGTGTTTTAAATTATTTTAATGTACTAATGTTAAAATTATTTTTTAAGAAATAAAAAATAAAATATATTATTTTAATATATTTTTCAACAAAAAAATTCTTTAAAAAAACTGCAATTATTACCATTTTAAACATCCTCATTTTAAATTTGAAAAATATAATACAATAGTGTCCTGTAGGACGCACGACTGTGCATTCACGCATTGGCAGCTCCGCAAGAATAATTAATAATCAGAAAAGAAGTCGCTTTCTTTTGTTCTGTGTTTTTTATTTGTTAGCTTGGGGCATGACAGCCCACGAAATGGCTAATTAGGTCCGTGTAAACTCAGTGGGTGGCACTCGCAATGGGATGCCACTTGAGTCCAAGAAGAAGCATCCAATGAGAGGAAAAGAGAAAATGGTGTTATCTGTTTTGACTTGTTCATATCCACTCCTTTTGTTCTTGTCCTTGATGATGAATGTGAACTAGTCATATGCCTCATGATTCGTGTTTTATACCTTCCCTTGTTTAATTTGCTTGGTAGCCCTTTTATTCTTTTCTTTAATTCTTCTTCATTTGTTTTTATCATTATATATTATATAATGCCCAACAATTTTAATTTTATCTCAACCCGAACCCTATAAACACTGATTCGGATCGATTTAATTTGATAGGTTTTTTGATTGATTGCTTTACGTGACAAGTAATGTATATCATATAAATATTGTATATTATAGATATACATATAGAATATTTATATTTTTTAATACAAAGCAATACATACCCATTCTAATATTGACTGAATACACATTTGTATATTATATAATATTTATAATTCTATCATATATATATATATATATTATGTTCAATAATAAATAGTACTTAAATATTTGTATAAATATTTAAAACTCGATGAATAAAATATAAAAATTTAATTTTATATTTATTAAATTATTATCGGTAGGGTATATATATGAATATGATAGAACATGATTCATGGATCTAATGCATTTTCATAATAAACACTTTATCACAATTATCACAAGAAGGTCCTTTCAAATCATTTTGTCTTCAAGAATATCACTGTACCATTAACTTTGTAATACACCTCACGAAACCCTACTTTAATATGACTTCGGAATAAAAGGCAGAAGAAGTATAGAAGTTATTTTTAAAAAAATACAAAATTATGTAATTTTTATTTAATCCATCAAAACTCCCTTGTATTTTAAAAAATACAATATAAATACAAATATAAATCATAACTACAACAAGCAACTGAGGTTATAGCACACTACATATATAATACCCAACAATAATTAAATCAAGTTCAATAAATAAATTTTAATTAATAAATTTTAATTAAAAATTTAAATAAATTAAACTAAAACACAAAATTATAGCCTAATCTTAATAGTTTGAACTACTTCATCATCTATGATCATTCAAATATAAGTGAGGTTCTGGCTTAGGGGTGGAAAGGGCTTGTCCCCTTCCTCCGCACCTGGGTTCGAACCTCATCATGCATGTCTGTTATCCCCGCAGTGCC
>NW_011503981.1:0-7657 GCF_000495115.2 Populus euphratica | reverse complement strand
TCATCTTATTCAATTAATGCTAATACTTGTAAATCTCGTCAAGCATTCATGATTATAACTTATGTTAACAACAAAACAAGTTCCTTTCATAGCTTAGGTGTCGGTTATACCATACATTATGGGCTATGAAAGTGTCAAGCATTTGTTGTACCAAGTGTTATACGACATAAATCAAGATTAGTCATTTAACAAGCAAAGTATTAAAGAGTGAACAAGATAACAAATATAAAACATGTTAGTATCAAACATTAAAGTCCATATTAAGTTTACCTTATACTTATTCTTACACCATTAGTGTAACCTTTTCACCTTGACATAACTAACTTAGCTAGACATAATGAAAGAAAGCAAAATAGATAAACAAAATAAGAACATAAAAGTTAACTAAATAAAGGAAAGGAAATGAAAGGCATAAACTTGATATTAATGAAAGCAAAGCATAAACATTACAAAAAATACAAAGAGAGAAAGGAAGAGCATGATCTCGATCTGGAAACCAAGATGCATAAATGCATGGCAAATGCCTCCTTTTATAGGCCAAAATTGGAAACTATTGATTTGATGACTAATTGATAAGTGGGTGGCTAACTTTTGACTTGGTGACAATCCTTATCTTCTCTTGTCTGTCCAAAACGTCATTGATAACGTCAAAATTGGAGCTAGTTGCAAATGAAAGTTGTAGAAAATTGTCTCAGCTTTCTTGTGTAAAAACTTCAGCTCATTTGGACTTCTAGAACTCCAGATATGGCCAAAATACCGAACAGTGCTCGGGCTGGAAGACAGATTCGGGCTTCTTTGTTATTGCTATAATTTGGACTTGATAATGGCCTTTTTAGATCTTGGGCTCCATATGAAAGTTGTAGGCCTATGTCTTACCTTTCCATCCATATAAATTGGACCTAAATCTAAGATATATAGCTCTAGATATGATCCAATTACCGAACAGTGTTCCGGTTTGGATTGCACCGACATCTCTTTTCTAAGTTTCGCCATCTCTTTATCCTTGCAATTTAAGTTCTTCAAGTCATCAATCAATCCTTTCATTTATGTGATAGGCCTGCATTAAAAATAGACATTTACCACAAATTATAGGTATCTTATATTATTAGATACATTATTATAAAACATATTTTAGTTAAGGAGTTATTGATATTTCAAGTGCAAAATGATGATATAAAACCATGATAAAAATGCACTTTAAGTACTAATCAGGAACCACCCAAATTTTGGATGGAGAAATGAGGGCTCTTCAGTACCTCAAACAATTCAACCTCAACCCCAACCATTTCATGCTCCCACACATAACACATACCAACCACCTCATAAGATATCCCTAGAGGATACTCTTCAACAATTCACGCAAACGCAAGGAGGAATCAACAACCAAGCTTACAAATTCCAAGACCAGACCAATAGGACCTTAGATTACATTAGAAGTCAACTAACTAAGTTGACTCAATCACTAAGCATTCAAGAGAAGGGAAAAATCCCAGCTCAACCAATGCCCAATCCTAGAGGTCAGGTACACATGAGTGAATCCTCACCTAGTGAACCTTCAAACCATGAACAAGTCCAAGCCATCACTACCCTTAAAAGTGGAAAGATTGTTGACAAAGGTATAGGTTTTAGGATTCCCAAAGGTATTGTGGAGGAGAAATCTAGGGAAAGTGAAGAGGGAATCAAAACACAAGTGAAAAATAAGAGTTTGAGTGACAAAGAAGGTGAGATAAATGAGAAAGAGATGAGTGAGAAAGGAGATGATTCAAGAAAAAATGAGTCAAAGTGAGTGATTTAGAATTTGTTCCTAGAGCACCATTTCCATAAAGGTTAGGGAAACCTAAACAAGATCTTATGAACTCAGAAATCTATGAATTGTTCCAACAAGTGAAAGTCAATATTCCACTCCTTGATGCAATTAAACAAATTCCATCTTATGCAAAGTTTCTTAAGGATTTATGCATAGTCAAAAGGAGATTGAATGTGAAAGAAAGAGCTTTTCTAACTGAACATGCTAGTGCCATCATCCAGTTTAAGACCCCTCCCAAATACAAAGATCCTGGTTGTCCTACCATTTCATGCATTATTGGAAGTCATAAGATAGATCAAGCTTTGTTGGATTTAGGAGCAAGTGTGAATTTAATACCCTACACTGTTTACGAACAATTAGGTTTAGGAGAAATCAAGCCTACTCGAATCACCCTTCAATTAGCTGATAGGTCAATCAAGATTCCCAGGGGTATAGTTGAGGATGTGTTGGTCCAAGTAGATAAATTCTACTTTCCTGTTGATTTTGTAGTGTTAGACACCGCACCAATTCAAGGTTCTAATGCTCCCATCCCAGTCATTTTAGGGAGACCTTTCCTAGCTACATCCAATGCCTTAATTAACTATAGGAATGGGGTGATGAAATTGTCTTTTGGGAATATGACTGTGGAGATGAACATATTTAATGTCTCCAAACAAATTGGGGAACATACATTAGAGAGGTAGATTTGATCCAAACAGTTTGTCAAGAACACTTTGAGAGAGTGTGGATCAAAGATCCATTGGAGAGAACTTTAATTCATGATGAAAGATTTTGTTCTTTGGAATATGTTGATGAGGAAGTAAGAGAACTCGAGACTTATCTAGATCCAATGCCTATTATGTCAATAGGTCAATGGACCCCATCGTTTGAGCCTTTGATTTCACCCTATGTGAAAGTTGAGGCATCTCTTGTCCAGCCTTATAAACCAGAAAGGAAGCCTTTACCGAGTGATCTTAAGTATGCATTTCTAGGGGAAGATGAATCATATCCTATTGTGATCTCATCAAAAGTTAGCATAGAGCAAGAACAAAAACTTTTGAGAGTGGTAAGAAAACACAAGAAAGCAATTGGGTGGAAAATTACTGACTTGAAAGGAATTAGCCCTCTTTTATGTACACATAGAATCTATCTTGAAGAAGAGGCTAAATCTATGAGGCAAAAGACGATTGAACCCAAACATAAAGGAAGTAGTGAGAGGTGAAGTGCTTAAGCTACTTGATGTAGGTATCATTTACCCTATGGCATATGTGCATTGATTATCGTAAATTGAACATGGTGACTAGGAAGGACCATTTTCCACTTCCATTTTTAGACCAAGTGCTTGAAAGAGTAGCTGGAAGAACTTTCTATTGTTTTCTTGATGGATACTCAAGTTACAACCAAATTGAGATTTCTTTAGAAGACCAAGAAAAAACCACTTTCACTTGTCCTTTTGGTACCTATGCTTATAGAAGAATGCCTTTTGGTTTGTGTAATACACCAGCCACTTTTCAAAGGTGTATGATGAGTATCTTTAGTGACATGGTGGAAAAGTTTTTGGAAGTTTTCATGGATGATTTTTCAGTTTATGGGGATTCTTATGAGTTGTGTCTAATGCATTTAGAAAAAGTCCTTGAAAGATGTGAAGATAGCAATCTTGTACTCAATTGGGAGAAGTGTCATTTTATGGTGACACATCGCATTGTCTTAGGTCACATTGTCTCTTCAAAAGGAATAGAGGTAGATAAGTCAAAAGTGGAAATCATTCAAAAATTACCTACCCCTAGGACTGTGAAAGATGTGAGATCCTTTTTAGGACATGCTGGTTTTTATCGAAGATTTATTCATTCTTTTAGTACCATTGCCAAACCATTGTGTAACTTGTTGTCACAAGATGTCCAATTTGATTGGACATCAAAATATCAAGAAGCTTTTGAAAAGCTTAAAGGGTTGTTGACAACTGCACCAATCATGCAAGCTCCTGATTGGTCTTTACCATTTGAACTGATGTGTGATGCTAGTGATTTTGCGGTTAGGGCTGTTTTAGGGCAAAGAAAAGACAAGAAACCTCATGTCATATATTATGCTAGCAAGACTTTGAATGATGCTCAATTGAATTACACTACAATTGAAAAAGAACTCTTAGCTGTGGTCTTTGCATTAGACAAGTTTAGGTCTTATTTGGTTGGATCTCTTGTTATTGTTTTCACTGATCATGCAGCATTGAAATATTTGCTCACAAAACAAGATGTCAAACCACGTTTGATTCGATGGATCCTCCTACTCCAAGTGTTTAACCTTGAAATTCGAGATAAAAAAGGAGTAGAGAATGTAGTGGCTGATCATTTGTCTCGTCTTTCAAGCTATGAGACCATAATTGAGGAATCTCCAATAAATGAACTCTTTGCTGATGAAAATTTATTTTGTGTAGGTACTGTCTCCTACATTGGTTTTCCATGGTATGCTGACATAGCAAATTACCTAGCCACAAGTCAGATTCCTTCTCATTGGTCTAAACTTGACAAACAAAAATTCTTGCGCAAATGTGCGCACCTTTTTTTGGGATGACCCCTAACTATTTAAATACTGTCCTGACCAAATTATTAGGTGGTGCATCCCTAATCATGAAATTTCAAGTGTCATTAATTTTTGTCACGCATTTGCCTGTGGTGGGCATTTCTCTTCCAAGAAAACCATTGCCAAAATCTTGCAGTGTGGTTTTTATTGGCCCACCATGTTTAAAGATGTTCATGCCTTCTATGTTGCATGTGACCGATGCCAACGACTAGGTAGCCTCACTAGGCGTAACATGATGCCAATTAACCCCATCCTTGTTTTGGAAATATTTGATTGTCGGGGGATTGATTTCATGGGACCTTTTCCAAGTTCATTTGGTTACCAATTCATCCTTGTAGCTATTGATTATATGTCTAAATGGGTGGAGGCCATTGCATCTCGAACCAATGACCTTCGAGTTGTGGTCAAATTCTTGAAAGAAAATATTTTCTCTCCTTTTAGCATGCCCCGGGCTATGATTAGTGATGGGGAAAAACATTTTTGTAACAAACTTGTTGGGATTTTGATGAGAAAATATGGTGTAGTTCACAAGGTCAGTACCCCCTATCACCCATAAACTAGTGGCCAAGCTGAGTTGGCAAATAGGGAGATCAAGAACATTTTAGAGAAAACAGTCAATCCAAACCGTAAAGATTGGTCCCTACGACTAGTTGATGCTTTGTGGGCATATTGCACTGCTTATAAGACCTCTTTAGGAATGTCTCCTTATAGGCTAGTTTATGGAAAGCCTTGTCATCTCCCTGTTAAGATTGAGCACCGTGCATATTGGGCCATTCGACAATTCAATGACAATGAAAACGAGGTTGGCAAAAATAGAAAGCTTCAATTGGATGAATTAGAGGAGTTGAGAAATGATGCATTTGAAAATGCAAAAATTTCAAAACATAAGATGAAAACTTTGCATGATAAGCATATTCTTAGAAAATCCTTTCATGTTGGTCAAAAGGTTCTCTTGTATAATTCACGATTACATCTCTTTCCTGGGAAGTTGAGGACAAAATGGATTGGTCCATTTGTGATTAAATCCATCTCTGAGCATGGTGCATTTGAGGTAGAAAATCCCAAGAATAGAAATATTTTCAAAGTAAATGGTCATCGATTGAAACCTTATCTTGAAAACGTTGTGGCTGGAGTTGAGACATTGGATCATGAAGATCCAATACCATTGTAGTATTAGAAGTAATGAGTTTTTATTTTTATTTTTATTTTTCATTTTTATTTTTATTTTTTTCTTCTTTCTTTCATCTCTTATATTTTCTTATTCATGCATTTGGGACAATGCATTATTTTAAGTTGGGGGGTGTGAGGTTCTTTATTTTCAAAAAAAAAAACATCAATGTTTTCTTTTAGTTGTGATATGCAGGTTAAAAAAAAAATCAAGCAAGAAGTTAGCTCATGTCCAATTCAATCAGACATTCATCCTTGAAAACAGAAGGGGAGTAACAATTTTCTAATCTTTATACTTTTCTTCTCTTTCTCTTTTACATTGAGGATAATGTAAAACTTAATTTTAGATATTTCATTATGTTGAATGCTTGAGATAACCATGCTTGTTAAAAAAAAAAAAACTTGCATTCGTATGTGAATGAGACTTGTTTAGGATCATCATTACATTTTTGGATTCATTATTATGTTGAACATTGCATGCTTTAATTTGGGATAGATAATATCTTATAAAGCAAGATATAGCATACCTTTTTTTAGATTACTGAAGTACATATTTCCTTATAAAAGTTGTGTGAGTTGTGTGATTATGCATGAAAGATGAGTCTGATGCTTTACTTGTGATTATCCCTTTTGATCCAATCCTAAACAAGGTTTAAGTAAAAAGAGTAATAATTATTACACAAATAAATAAATAAATGTGTACAAAGTTCTATCTACTCCAATGTTTTGAATTGCTCACTAACTAGGGGTATTCATCACAAATGTTTATCTTTACGTCAAACGGCAGCTTAAAATATGAGTATGCAAAGCACTTTAAGTTTGTGACTTTGTGAGTAACCGGGTGCATTCATCACAAATTTTTGTATTCGCCTCAAAAGGGAAGTGACTACTTAAAGACAAAGAATAAATCATATCTTCAAAAAAAAAAAGAAAAAAAAAAGAAAAAAAATATATAGATATTTCTCTAGTTTGCTACCTTGTTTGTGTTGGTGAGAAAGGAAGATTACAAGTTGAGTTTTCGTATGAATCAATTATGTTGGTTGCACGATAAATATGACTGAATTTGGAAATTTTGTATGGATGTTTGATTTAGAGAATGTGAGTATGCTTATTTTTCTTTATTTGCTATTGTGTACACTAAGTTAAAGATACCAATGTTTGCATGATAGCTCCTTCAAGTGTGATGAATCGAGCCTAATTAGGATTGTTATTATTCTTTTTATTTCAAAGGTTTTATGTTTTGCTTTGCTTGAGGACTAGCAAAATCTAAGTTGGGGGGGGTGTGATTGTGCATCAAAAGTGTCATTAAGTCTCTTATTTTACATATGTATTTATTGTTTTTATTTGGTTTTTTTTTATAATAATTGATGTGCTTTTTAGTAATGAAGTTTGTTTTAATGTTTCGATAGGTTTTTGGAGCTTAAATGAATTAATTCAGGAAATTCAACGTCGAAATTCAGAATAAAGAATTGAAGAGACATTTAGTTGAAGATTGAAGCAAATCTTGGTTATAATAAGTGCTCCAAATTTGTCCCAAAAATCAATTCTATTCCAATTCTAGAAAAGAATATCATATGATCTATTTTAAGCCCAAACTTGCCTTATGTTGTGTGCAAACTTCAACCATTAAACACTCAAGGTTTCAATGTCAATCTTAGCCCAAATAATAAGTACATTTGTATACTTATTTGATGCTCAAATTCAGCCCAAAAATCAGCCCCAAATCAGCCCTAAATCAACCCCAAATCAACCTTCAAATCAACCCAAACACAATACATGATCTTACATGTCCACACAACAAATAACAATTGATTTATTTTGGGTAATCCATTGATCCAAGAAGGCAAGCACATGGATGGAAAGCTGGAGGGGACATTTTTACATTATTTTGGGTCAAAAAGAAAAAAGAGATAGCTCATAAATGAGGAAGAAAAACGTGCACCAAAGTAGTTGTAAAGCTATCCTGATTTGATTTTTCAGAACACCTTTCGGTGTTTTGCCCATAACTTTTGACTCAGGTGTCCAAATGAGCTGTTCTTTAATGATCTGGCAAGGTGACAGAATTTCCTATAAATATGTATCTAATAGACATCTCGACAAAAGGCTTCTAAGAGGGTCAAATTGCTA
>NW_011500304.1:181493-207811 GCF_000495115.2 Populus euphratica | reverse complement strand
TTTAATAATAAACAAATATAAAAAATTTTTAAAAATTAAATTTAAAAAAATACTTTTAAGTAACAACCATGTCCTACAATTCAATAGTTAATTATATTTGAGAAAGCTAGAGAGGTTAGCGGGTATGGCCACAACAAATCCGAAGAACAGCTAATAATAGCCATCCTCGTAAAACAGCTCAAGACTTCCCGCCATTTTCGCTGCCCTCCTCCTCCCCGAAAGATGGTGGTTGGCAATGCTTCACGCCATTGCACCACTTTTGTACCCTTCTCATTATCATCCATTTTCTCCATTCTCCGATCCTACATCTATCTTCCTCCTTGCTTCTCTTCTCAAGGTAACCATGCGTGATTTATTATTAATAACCTACCACTTTGATAGTTATCTTTGTAATGTAATGGTGAAACTTTTTTCTTTTTTATATATATATTATGATCTAATGCTCAGAGTATCCTCAACTAGCTTTCATGCAACGCGAATACGAATTTTCTTGATCGGATCTTAAGTAGGACAGTCATATCCGAACTTGAGCTGAATTTTGTTTTTGGTTGTGAGTTACGAGAGATTGATATGCTCTTAGTTTATTCTTCGCTGTTTCACCTTGGGAAAGTTGATCCACAAACTTGGATTCCATGGAAGATGAAAAAAGCTGGGACATGAATAATTACTATGTTAGATTAGCATGGTTAGGAGAATTTTTATGTATTTTAAGGAAAAATTAGATGTGTTTTAGCTGACTTCAATTAATTATCAATTAGAATAAATTAATTCTATAGTGTTATAATGCTAAGTGCTACTCTTGTTAATTTAATAATGATATGGTGTGATTAATAATTATATATCACTTCTGTGACAGGACAAATACAACTTTAGTGTTTATATGAAATTTGAAAGATTAAGAGATAACTTCTAATTTATGAAAATGCTTTAAAACTAGAATGTGTCTGTTTTTGTGTTATAACCTGCTTTTTAAATTGATTGTTGCATGAAAAAACATCAAATTAATATTTTTTAGGTGTTTTTAGATAGTTTTGATGCCCTAATGTGAATAATAAATTTTATTTTAAAAAACATAATTTCGGTGTATTTTTAATTTTAAAAAAACTTGTACTACAATACCAAACACACTAATTTAAGGCCATTCCATCTTAGTTTTGTCTACAAGAAATACCAATTTGGCATCAATGATAATGTAAACGTTGGACTTTATGTGGAGGATTCTTATAGTGGAAAATCCATGGTATGTGAAGGAAGTTGATCTTTTGGCTACTCTAGCAGATTGATGTTTTGTGGTTTGTGTCATGTTCTTTTGTCGTTAATGTCTTTATGTGCATGCATGGTGTTAGTAAGTGGTTGTGTAGGTTATGTACATGTTTTTGTTCTTTAATCTGATTCTTTTGCTTCTCCTCATCTTTCTTTCCCTGGCAGGGGAAGATTCCTGGGGTCAACCTATGGAGACTGCAATCTCTGCATAATGCATTTGATATGGGCTCAAGTCAGAACACTGTGTTTCCATATTTTCTGACTGCTTATGATGCTTGTTCCTTCTGCAAAGCAATGAGTTTCACAAGCTTTGTGATGTAGATGCAAGTTATATTTGCATGGATTAAGGAACTATAACATAGACTCGATTCATCTCGGGGGGCTGGCTATCCACAACATAACGTTAGCATCTGATTGATTAAATTTGGGTATAGTTTTGGCAAATATAGGAGGGCCCTTGAGAATCTGGTGTTTGCAAAGTTAACAAGACAGAATGAGTACAGAAATCAATGTTCCTTGGAAGGCTCAATCCACTGCAATCCAGTCTTCTAAAGAATCTGTTTTTTTGCATGGTGAATTGGACATATGGATCTTAGAAGCTAAATCTCTTCCAAATATGGATCTAGCTTCAGAAAATATGAGAAAATGTTTTACTATGTGTGGATCTTACTCACCACTTTGTGGACACAAACCCATGACACATTCAGGCAAACATTCAATCATTACTAGTGATCCCTATGTGTCTGTTTGCCTTGCAGGGGCAACAGTAGCCCAGACTAGAGTGATTGCCAATTGCGAGAACCCTTTGTGGGATGAGCATTTCTGCGTCCCAGTTGCCCACCCTGTTGTAAAAGTAGAGTTTCATGTCAAGGACAATGATTTTCTTGGGGCACAACTTATTGGAGTAGTGGAAATACCAGTTGAAAAAATCGTCTCTGGAAATACTATTAATGATTGGTTTCCTATCATTTGCACTTCTGGAACTTGCCTGAAACCTTACCCTGAGTTGCATTTTTCCATTCAATTCAAGCCAGTTGAAGACAATCCTTTATACAAAGATGGTGTTGGTGATGGACCAGAATACAAAGGAGTTCCCAATACATACTTTCCACTCCGGAAAGGAGGGTCAGTGACACTTTACCAAGATGCTCATGTACCTGATGCTGTGCTACCTAAAATTACCCTGGATGATGGGAAAGTTTTTCAGCATAGTAGTTGTTGGGAAGACATATGCCATGCTATCTTAGAAGCTCACAACCTGATATATATTGTGGGGTGGTCAGTGTACCACCGTGTCAAGTTGGTGAGGGAGCCAACAAAGCCATTGCCAGCGGGAGGTGAGCTTACTCTGGGAGAGTTGTTAAAGTACAAGTCAGAAGAAGGGGTCCGTGTGGTTATGCTACTATGGGACGATAAAACTTCACATGACACATTCTATCTAAAAACGGTAAGCACTTCCAAAACCTTAATAAACATTGCAGTGATTTCATGTTAACAATTTATTAGTTGTTTTTCTATGCAACTTGAAAGCATAGTTATTAAACCTCATCTAACTTGATGAGTCATCCTAGCAATCCGCTGATCAAGAACCTGGCCCCAACCGAGTTTCTGTCTGAATCATTTTGGACATAAAGCTGGTCAAACCCAAGTGACTCGGGCAGGTTGGTTGACCCTGAGTGAGACCCTGACTGGGTCAACTCTAAGATTTTTTTTACTATTGAAACCTTCTTCTTCTTCTTCTTCTTCTTTTTTTTTTTTTTTTTTTTTTTTATAATCCAGTACGAGTAGTTGATAATTATGACTAGTAATTAAAAGACTATTATCAAGTTCCAAAATCATACTTTGGATAGGCATCGATTATGTCTACATACACATATTATATATACATCCATTTTAAAAATATTATGTGAATTTAAATCCAGGATGGTGTCATGCAAACTCATGATGAAGAAACCAAGAAATTTTTCAAACATTCCAGTGTCCATTGCGTGCTTGCACCTCGTTATGGAAGCAATAAGCTTAGCGTTTTCAAGCAACAGGTGTGACCAATTCCATATCTTATCTGCTCTAAATGTGCTGGGCCTATGATTTTGTTCTCTGATACGACTTATCATTCTAGTCCAGGTTGTGGGAACGCTTTTTAGCCACCATCAGAAGTGCGTGATTCTTGATACTCAATCTTCTGGGAACAACCGAAAAATTACTTCTTTCATTGGTGGCTTGGATTTATGTGATGGCAGATATGACACTCCTGAACATAGGCTCTTTCGTGATCTTCACACAGTTTTTGAAAATGATTTTCACAATCCTACATTTCCTGTAAGTTTTTACTATACATATCTAGAAATATTTGCATGGACGATCTTTGTTCATACAGCACCTGAGCTTTTTTGGGCACGATATCATCCTTTCAAGTGCCTTTTTTATTAAAAAAAACACTAATTTAATGTTTTTTTTAGAATGTTGTTGATGGTTTTGATATAAAGATGTGAAATTTATTAAAAATCACCTGAAAAAAAATATCAATTTGATGCCTTTTCAGATAAAAAGAACTTTGACAACACTTCTAATCACATGAATTACCAAACACAAACTAAATCATTTCGTAAATCTGCTATCCGAATATTTGCACACTGGTATTTATTGATTTAAGATATGAACGCTAGGAATATCTTTGACCTGCTAGGACACTTGTTCGCATCCACAACTTGCTATTTATATCATGAGGTACACTGCAGTGTGTTGTTATCGAATATGTATAATGGCATGATACACTTGTTGTGTGCAATCCAATCCGCAAGTGTCTTCAGATTTACTGGGGAAGTGCTTTGTGGGATGTTAATTCTGGTTTTTTGGAAGGCTGACTAAGATAAATATAAGCACATGTTAACTTTATTTTGCTATCTTTCTCGCCAATTCATAAAGGGAAAAGAAAAACTCTTAAATGAAGAAACATTTTATATACAGTTTAACATTTTCTTGCAGATGGTGTTTGCACTATAACATTTCTGGTTTCTTTTTGATACTTTGTGTTTTGCAAACTAAAAATGATTTTACTCAAGTCTGAGAGATATGCCTATATACAATGTATACTACTCCAATTATGTCTTTAAGTTGTGATGAGTAGAGGTAATTACTGATTGCCTGGGAGCATATTTGGATTGGAATTGAAGAAAATTGTGGCATGCTTGTTGATTGGAATGACTTTAACATCATTGATTTAGATTCTCCATTTGAAGATTAGTGTTTTTTTATGTCACAAAATATAGGCAAAACTTCATCTTCACCTCGATGACTAACCTATTGGGAAAAAGAGTAATGCAGTTGTCTACATGGTATCAACTGGTGCATAGCTAAAACAAAATCCCAGAAATGGGATTGGCCTACAGGATTTGTTTTATAAGATTTTTCATTTAAAAATGGACAGTACTTTAGATTTACTGCAAAACCATCTAGTTGGATGGTTTTTGCCTAGCTCTCTAGTCCTTTATGCAACAGAAGAGATGCTAAAAGGTATCCCTAATAGCAAACTTGTGGTTCATTTGCACAAAGAAACCAGAAATTTTATAAGAGGTAGAAGTACGGAATTCACAGAGGAGAATTGGTATAATGGCTTTTCCATTGTGAGTGTAGAGGTGTATGAATATTTGTAAGAGAAGATAGATAGATAGATATCTTGGTCAATGCCATTGCTTAATTTCAAGGAGCATATTCGTTAAACCATTTATGTCTTGGATATGTGTGAATTTAGTGAATTTTTTTGTCTTCAGAACAGTAAATATAGTCTCATAACCAAAAATCAGCCCTGTATTCTTTCAATTTCACAAACTTGTGATCATTCCTACCATTGAGCTTTTCTAAGTGCTGTGCTGCTATTCTTCTTAGCACTGCTGTCAAACTTCACCCAGTTTAGTATGGTAGAAATCATGCCATCTCGTACTATAGCTTGGAATGGGAATAATTCTTAGATAACTTTCTGAGGTTTTGTGTATAATTCAAGATATGAGATGAGATGGTGAAGGAATTCTCTATTCTTGCTCAAGTATTGATAATTTTTCTCTGTTATGTTTAGTCTAATACCAAAAGCCCAAGGCAACCATGGCACGACTTGCATTGTAAAATTGAGGGTCCAGCTGCTTATGATATATTGACAAATTTTGAGCAAAGGTGGAAAAAAGCCACAAAATGGCGTAGGATCAAAAAGGTCACTCGTTGGCATGATGATGCCTTGATAAAGCTAGAACGGATTTCATGGATACTCACTCCATCTTCTAGTCCTGATGGTGATAAAATTGTGCATGTCACTGATGAAGGAGATCCTGAGAATTGGCATGTGCAGGTTTGCATTAGCTGGTTTTTACTAAATATAATTTGTATGTGTGAGCCCTTTTATTGGAGCCAATGAAAATTAAAATTATTGTTCTCTTTTATAGGTATTCCGATCTATAGATTCAGGATCTGTGAAGGGATTTCCAAAGTCTACTCAAGAAGCTGTGGATCAGGTTAGAACTAGCTTTATGATTAGCCTGCTAATATATGTTAGATTTAACCATTCTCTTGATGAGGGTATACCAGATTTATGTTAGATAAGTTTATGCTTGTAGTTTTAGGTTTATGTGATAACATTCTAGACCTACCCTACTTCAATAACTTTGCTTCTTTTTTGCAGAATCTTCTGTGTGGAAAGAATTTGAAAGTAGATAAGAGCATTCATACAGCATATGTAAAAGCAATAAGATCAGCACAACACTTCATATACATAGAGAATCAATATTTTCTTGGATCTTCCTATTATTGGCCATCATACAAAAATGCAGGTACAAAAGGCATGAGGTTGATTTCCTTTCCTAGTCAAATGTGATGAAATTTATTGATTTCTGCTTCAATAGACACTAAGGTTGCGTTTTGTTAGTGTTCAAGGACAGAAGAAATAGATACCGACGGGACAAAAACATGTGTGGTTGGATGTAGACAAAGACGTAATGTAAAGATGTCTCTAGGACAATTTTAGAATGAATTTCTGTCCTTTTAAAATAACAAGATGTGTCTTCTCTGTCTCCAACTTTTCTGTAGCGAAACAGTAACCAAACGCTATCAAATAAATAAAAAACAAACTTCTAAGGGAAGACATTAAGGTGTTTTTAGTTTCTCTATATTACTATGTGGTTCGATATATGACAAGGAAACTTCTGTTTTAACTTCATCCTCTATGACAGGCGGGAAGACATCAAGGTGTTTTTAGTTTCTCTACATTACTACGTGGTTGGATATATGACAAGGAAACTTCTGTTTTAACTTCATCCTCTATGACAGGAGGGAAGACATCAAGGTGTTTTTAGTTTCTCTATATTACTACGTGGTTGGATATATGACAAGGAAACTTCTGTTTTAACTTCATCCTCTATGACAGGAGCTGATAACTTAGTCCCCATGGAACTAGCACTGAAAATTGCTAGCAAAATCAGAGCAAATGAGCGGTTTTCAGTGTATATAGTAATACCAATGTGGCCAGAGGGTGTTCCAACTAGTGCTCCTGTGCAAGAAATTCTGTATTGGCAGGTTAGATTAGTTTTTATTTTGTGAAATAACTATCTTTTACATGGCAAACACTTTCTATCATAATGAAAAACCATCTGTTTCTGCACATCACAAGGTTGTTCTCCAGCGTCATATCATTTGTGCATGGTTAAGTTAGGTCTGCAGATCACTCCTGAGTTCTCTCTTGCAAAACTCCACGTTTACTTTTTGCTTGTGTGTGAGCTCTGTGTCATTTCGGTAATGGAATGGTTTCGAGCCCTAAGTCCTATCTTTCTTAACATGGCAATCAAGAACAATTTTAGGAACTAGAATCTCTACTAATCGTCCCCATCCACGGCAATAGTACAAAAGTAAACCGGGAAAAGAAGAGGTCCCAACTTTATTTTTGCGTTGTGGTGTATTATTTGTTGATGAAAACGTATAAACAACATGGTTGCGTATCTATGCGCCTTGCGTTGTGATTTCTGAAGCTAAATGATGATTGAATGACTGCAGGGACAAACAATGGCCATGATGTACAAGATTATTGCAAAAGAACTTGAAAAGGCCGGGCTTTCCTATCGGTATCATCCACAACATTATTTGAACTTTTATTGCCTTGGTAAACGTGAAAATTCTCCACACGATTCTTCAGAGATAAATCAGCAAACTGAAAATCGTTCACTGGTATGGCATATATTCTCAAAACCATATAAATTTGTTCTTTGACTCTTAACATGAAGGCACGTGTTAATGTATAATCAATGCTGAAGGCAAGTCAAAGCATAACTATCGAAATTTTAAAATTTAAATGTAAATGAAGGGAAAATAAAAAAAGACACCATAAATCAATCTTACCTTATTTCTTTGACTGGCACCAATTTTCAGAGAACATAATTAATTTTCAGATGCTCATCCTTGTTTTGTTAGATAGGCACCGTTGATTTGTTTCTTGCAACTGTAATGTCTGTATGCAATGTAAACTTGGACTTTTAATAAATTGTTGTCAGACTTCCTGACCTTCCGGAGACTGACATGAAAAAAGATCGGGGTCACTAGATTACTAGGATAACCCGTAGGTGATGGAGCCAGGTCAATTATTTTAGTTAAAATGATGTTGTGTCACTTTGGTTTTTCAAAGTATTCCATGGGTTTGACTCGATTAGGTTAGTACTGGTTAAATGGAGCTATTAAAACCTAGTCAAGTAAATAATTTTTTTAGTTCAACTTAACCTGAATCATAGATTTTCTAGTTGAACTTGTAAAGTCTGATAAGATTTAATAAATATGCAAACAAGTTTTTCATCCTTTTATTAGCCGAGGCTACATGTGTCAAGAAAAAAAAAAACACTAATAAATGTTATAAATCTAGGCAACTAAAAATTTATATAATCATTAATTTAAAGTATTTTAAAAATAAATTAAGATCTATGTAAGTTTATAATTAAATAATAATAATAATAAAAGCTAATGAATGAAGTAAGGGAAAATGGGACTTAATTGAAAATATAGCACACATTTTGCCATTTAGTCAGCCTAAATTTATATCAGTAAATTGGTGTGGTGATGATTGATACCTGAACTGACCGCAGAGAGTCATTCTTACATATATCCGTATCAGTAAATCTTGGTTTTCTTCACAGGCAGCAGCTCAAAAGTTTCGGAGATTTATGATATATGTACATGCAAAAGGAATGGTAGTTGATGATGAATACGTAATCATGGGATCAGCGAACATTAACCAGAGATCCCTGGATGGTTCAAGGGACACAGAAATCGCTATGGGGGCTTACCAACCGACATACACATGGGCCAGAAAAAACTCTCATCCACATGGACAGGTTTGAAACTTCAGCTCTTATTTTCAGCTATAAAACATGGAGCAGAGAAAATTAATAGTTAGCATGGGTTTTTTTTATTGAATTTCTCCAAATATATACACTTAGCAAAAATAATAAATTTAAAATTTTTTAAGGAATCCTGAAAATCTTGTTACACAAAATCAAAGTTGTTTGAGGTTTATGTGAAAATTACTTGAAAATCTAAATTTTTTTCTAACTTTGTATATATGCTTCAAAGTTAAGTTATTGCAATTCACAAGTCATCTAATTATCTGGTCTTTAATGGTAATCTATATGAATCACTAGTGAAAATTATCCTAAATCCTTTTAGAAGAAAGAGATTGTTATACTTTAAAATGTTGGTTTTTTTTTTTTGTATTCACGTATTTATGTATTATACTCTTCTCACCTTAAAACCCCTAGGAAGTAAACAATATAATATTCTATTTATAAGAAAACTTAAAAACCCTATAAATAACAAAAATATCAATTTGCCCCTTAGATAATATCATAGGTTAATTTTATAAATTTATTCAATAAAGTTCTTATTTGATTTTTCTAAATTTAGAATTATAATTCCCTATATAATTTACACTTTAGTCTTCAATTTCTAAAACTTATTTACAATCAATTCATACTTGATTAATCATTTTATTTTAATTTGTGATTAATGGTTTTTATATGTATGACTCATTAGGTTTCCTAATAAGTTGATCTAAATATAAATTATAATCCTAAATAAAATAGGATTAAATAAATAAATATATTATTAATTTAACAATTGATTGATTTATATTTGAAGATCAAGTATAATGTCTAACAACCTGTAATGATCCCCTAAATATTAGAAAATTCATAAGTTGTTTCACTTAACCTTTTAGTAACTGGTTTCTCAGTTTAATTTTTATCTTTTTTATCAACAGTATTTCAATTTAGACATTACAGCATGAAGTGTGTCTACTATGTCAAATCATGTTTGTTCTTAACACCATAGCCATTGAATCTTTAAATAAGATTTGAAACTTTCTATAAATTTCATTCTATCTTGCACAAAGATTTACAATCAATAACATTTAAAAACAAATAAAACATTTTCTCTAATTTATCAAGGGTAATGAATTATCTCTTATTTAATTAAATACTTTTATATAGTTCATGTTATATCTAATATCTATCTATTTATTATCCTTGATTAGGACAACGTGCAGCAGGATCAAAATATAATACTCTCTATATAAGATAACTTAGTGATTTTAAGCTCAAGGATCACTTACACAACCGTCATGTGAGCTCTTTCATAGAAATAAATGATCTCTCCATCTAGGATTCTCATGCGAGTCAATTCAGTGAACATGTCATCTAGTAAACATCTACATATTAGTTCTAGGTATTCCTCATATTTCAGTTTGTGGAACAATTGTTTCATTTTAAAAAAAAAAACATAATATGTATTTGTCTCATTAGCTTTAATCAATATTTAGTCTTAATAGAGCTTTGATCAATAACATTTTGGAAACAATGCTTTCATATAATAAGAATTTTATATTTATAACAACTTTATAATTTTCTTTATAAAATATTTTTTTCCACAAACTTTATTTTTAATCTATATTCAATAATGAAATATTTAATGAATATTAAAGATAAATAAATCTTTATTAATAAATTAAATATATTTATATAAATAAAGTCAATGTCATATTTATAACCAACTGATTGGTTACATGACATATATGCTAGCACTTTCATGTCTATTACCTTTATGAAATATTTATTTTTAATTTTTTTTATTGAGTGGTTCTACTTAACATATTAGAATGGTTGAGACAACAATCAGATAAAGAGAAAGACTTAGAACAAGATTTCCGTTAATTAATGGTTGAGACAACAATCAGATAAAGAGAAATACTTAGAACAGGATTTTCATTAATTAGAAGTTAGTTGAATGAAAAACAAGAAAGAGAGATGAAGTTTTAATAGCGATGAATGGTGCTATTCTAAGCATAAGAATAGTTGTTAGACTTGAACTAGAGTGTAATTAAGAAAAAAGGTCTATTCATTAGATTGTCAAATTCATTTAGATTATTTTTTTTTCTTAAAATGATGTTGTTTTGTTATTTCAAAAAAATTCTTGGTGTTGACCTGATTAGATTTGGATTCAACTTAGCCTAGTCAATATCTTTTGGATTTATTGATATTGTGGTAATAATTGCTTCTCAAAGTATTTTTCACTTAAAAATACATCAAAATGATATTTTTTAAATTTTTTTAAATTTATTTTTGATATCAGCATATCAAAAAGATTTAAAATCATTAAAAAAATTAATTTGAAGTAAAAAAAAATATAAAAATATAAATTTTTTCAAAAATGTTTTTGAAAATAAAAAACAAACATGATCCCGGTATGTAACAAGAGTGAAGGAGCAACCATAATCTTAATATGCACTTGCCATATCTTTTTCAAATCCATCACGATCATGTCTCGAACGAGTGCCATTGAAAGAGGGTAGAGTTAGTATAATGTCTCCTGTTATTACAATTGTTAATGTTATATTGCTTATCCTCACAATTTATTACTTGAATACGCAGGTATATGGCTACCGGATGTCTCTCTGGGCAGAGCACTTAGGCATCCTCGAGCAAGCTTTCGACGAGCCACAGAACCTTGAATGCATGAAACTTGTCAACAAGACTTCCAGGCACAACTGGAAAGCATATGTCTCCGAGGAGAGCAAGGAAATGAGGGGAAACTTGATGCAATATCCAATTCAAGTGAGCAAAAGTGGAGAAGTGAGTGCCATACAAGGTCATGAAACATTTCCTGATGTTGGGGGCAAAGTTCTTGGAGCATCCACCAACCTCCCTGATGTTCTTACTACATAGATATCCAGTTAAAGCTTTGAAGCTATGGAGTTCACCATATATAACTTAATCTGAATTGTTATAGTTCATGCAGATGCAGTGAACGTTCACAAGGGAGGAGCATGAAACTGGGGATAATGTATGTAACAATATTGTTGAAACATCAAACATGTACACAAAAGGTTCTGATTTATGTGAACACAAATTTTTAAATTTTGTGTTACGGAAGAAAATATTTCTTGTTTTCTTTTTAATTAATTCAAACTTATTTTCCATTAAATTTTAATTTAAACAAATAATTATGAAGGATGAATGAAGGTTTTAATTTAAATTTTTTGTTATAAATTAATATTTTAGTAGTTTGAGAGGTGATTTATGGTGCCTGCTTTTCTCCTGATTTGCATCGTTTTCTCCTAAGATGAATAAAGTACCAACCTTAAGAGAATGAATGGTGAAAAGATCTTCGATTAATGCTACATTTTAATAATAATTTTCACTAAGTTCTAGTTTAGATAAATAATTACAATTAAATATCTCTTGTTATGTTTAATTAATATTTGATTAGTATGAAGGATGATCGAATATGAATAGAGGAAATAGCTTCAAATTCATGACAAGCTTTGGCAGTGTATGTGTGTTAAAAGAAAAAGTTTTTTTAATCTTTAATTTAAAAAGCACAGCAAAATTATAAATTTAATTTGTTTGAATTCTAAAATTATAAAAGTCAATCTTATTTCATTAAATATTGTAAAACGAATTGTGACTACTAAGGAAAAGAAATAATCAACAAATTCTTTGATTTGTTAGATCATTGACACGACTAAAAGATTAATGTCTTCTTCTAAGTGCAAGAGTGTTGAAGTAATAAATAACCCGGCAAGACCAGGATCGAATCACAAGGAAGTTAATTGTACAAATTATAAATAACAATAATACAACAACAATAACAACAACAACAACAACAATAATAATAATAGTAACAACAACAACAACAACAACAATAATAATAACAATAGTACTAATAATAGTAGTAGTAGTAGTAGTAATAATAATAAAGAAGAAGAAGAAGAAGAAGAAGAAGATGAGAACTTTGAGATGAAATATTAACGTAAAGATTTAACAACGATAACAACAAATATCAAGGTTAGAGGATCCACTAATGGTATGTCAAACAAATATAGTATAAACTCTTATTAGTCAATTGGAAACCACATACAAAGGAGGTTCCAATCAGATTATAGATTGTTAACATGATTATATTAGTCATCTTATTCAATTAATGTTAATACTTGTAAATCTCGTCAAGCATTTATGATTATAACTTATGTTAACAACAAATCAAGTTCCTTTCATGGCTCAGGTGTCGGTTATACCATACAATATGAGCTATGAAAGTGCCAAACATTTATTGTACCAAGTGTTATACAACATAAATCAAGATTAGTCATTTAACAAAACTTATGTTAACAACAAATCAAGTTCCTTTCATAGCTCAGGTGTCGGTTATACCATACATTATGGGCTATGAAAGTGCCAAGCATTTGTTGTACCAAGTGTTATACAACATAAATCAAGATTAGTCATTTAACAAACAGCGCCGACACCACTGAACCGCAACCTATTTAAGCAAAGTATTAAAGAGTGAACAAGATAACAAATAGAAAACATGTTAGTATCAAACATTAAAGTCCATATTGAGTTTACACTATACTTATTCTTACACCATTAGTGTAACCTTTTCACCTTGACATAATAAACTTAGCTAGATATAATGAAAGAAAGAAAAATAAATAAACAAAATAAGATAAAAGTTAGCTAAGTAAATGAAAGGAAATGAAAGGCATAAACTTGTTATTAATGAAAGCAAAGCATAAACATTACAAAAAATACAAAGAGAGAAAGCAAGAGCATGATCTTGATCTAGAAACCAAGATGCCTAAATGCATGGCAAATGCCTCTTTTTATAGGCTAAAATTGAAAACTATTGATTTGATGACTAATTGATGAGTGGGTGACCAACTCTTGACTTGGTGACAATCCTTATCTTCTCTTGTATACCAAAAAAGTCATTGATAACGTCAAAATTGGAGCCACTCAAAAACATGAAAGTTGTAGGAAATTGTCTCATATTTCTTGTGTAAAACATTCAGCTCATTTGGACTTCTAAAACTCCAGAAATGTCCAAAATACTGAACAATGCTCGGGCTAGAGGATAGATTAAGGCTTCTTTGTTGTTGCAACAATTTGGACTTGAAAATAGCCTTTTTAGATCTTGGGCTCCATATGAAAGTTATAGGCCTATGTCTTACCTTTCCATCCATATAAAGTAGACCTAAATCTGAGGTCTATAGCTCCAGATATGACCCAATTACCGAACAGTGTTCCGGTTTGGATTGCACCGACATCTCTTTTCTAAGTTTGGCCATCTCTTTATCCTTTCAATTTCAGTTCTTAAATTCATCAATCAATCCTTTCATTTATGTGATAGGCCTGCATTTAAAATGAATATTTACCATAAATTAAATGTATCTTATATTATTAGATATATTATTATAAAACATGCTTTAGTTAAGGAGTTATTGATACTTCAAGTGCAAAATAATGATATAAAACCTTGATAAAAATGCACTTTTAAGTACTAATCATACCCCCTAACCAGCTTATTACTAGTCCCTAGTAATCAAAGCGTTAAAATAGAAAAACAATTTGCAAATTCCACAAAGCAAGGTATTCATCATTTAACTTCCATTAATCTATCCAGATAAACAAACTCTCATTAAATTTATATACCTACTCAATACCTCTTAACAAGATATTCATAAACCTTTCTTTTGTGCTAAATGTATCAACACATAATTATGGGGCTTTTCTTGGAAGAAAATAAAATTTTTATTCTAATGTTTAAGGTTAACTTCCTTGGGTTGAGATTATTATTTTTGTCTTTTTTTCTTCTTCTTCTTTTTTTAAATATATATACATATAATTTAAAAACACCATGCATCTTTAACCCATGTAACGAGCTTTCGGCTAATGACTCCCAGATCAGTTGGTCTTAGGGCATCAGGTGTTAAGACACCCCTACGAGCTTAGTAACTCGGGTCGCAGATACTGATATGTAGATAGTGCAATGTTTGATTCCCTTAAGCTTTTCTCCTTAACCCATATAACAAGCGTTTGGCCAATAGCTCCCAAGTCAGTTGACTTTAGGGTATTAGGTGTTAAAACACCCCTTTGGGCTTAATTGCTTAGGTTAAGGAGGCTACGAAACCAAACTTATCTACATTTTTATTATTATTATTTTTTTTCTTTTTTTTTAATTATATACAATCCCTTTTCCTTAGTTGTTACCTTTAATAAAAGAACATAAATAATGTAATAATCCAATTTGCAACCCACAATCATATGTTAAAGTGTGTGTATGTAAATTAAGATTTAAGAATACATGTTAAATAAGTATATGAGCAGAATTAAGTGATAACAATGTGAGAGTTTGTAAATCTGAATATTTCATGAAGTATTATAATAGACCCTGTTAAGAATGGTTACTAAGATGCATTTCAAGAGTCATAAAAGTTCTACTTACTTTGCCATCATAGCAATAACAATTTTGCACATGCTTTATGAAATAGAAAACACAGTTTTTTTGTTTTTAGCTACTACCCTCTCCCCCCTAACTAAAACGAGACATTGTCCTCAATGTTTAAAGGTAGAAAGATAGAGTATAGAAGATATCACCTGAAATAACGAACATTGACAAACCTGAAACACTGAAACAAATATAAGTAACAACAAAACACAATAATAAAATCAAAAGACATAAAAATTCACAAATGAAGGCTCAAATCCAATCTAAGCTTTTTAAGACTTTCTTTAGTTGACCAATTTATGCGACTCATGGAAGAATCAATTACAAGAATGAAAGATTGTAGTTGGTCAATCAATTGTTCAGCAGTAGCAACAGAGATTATGATTTGTCGTGCAGAAGATGTTAGAAATTCCTGTTTCACAGCATGATCAAGAAAAGACAACAACTTATCATAATAACCATTAACATTTAACAAACCTATAGGTTTATGGTGAATGTGCAGTTGGGCCCAAGAGGAAATATGAAAAATCTCTTCCAATGTGCCTAGACCACCTGGTAAAGCAATGAAGGCATTAACATGGTTAAACATTGCATTCATTCGAGCTGACATTGTGGAGACCTGAAGTTCCTCTCCAATTGTTTTTCCAATGATATCCCCTTGTGCTAAAGCTTCGGGGACGACCCCCAAAACTTGACTACCTCCTAAAAATCCAACTATTGACACACCTCCTATTAATCCTAGACTGCCTCCTCCATACACTAAATGAATCTTTCTCTCAGCTAGCACCTGACCAAGATGATTTGTTGATTCTAAAAACTCCTTTTCTTTCCCAAGACTAGATCCACCGAAAACACAAATACGTTTTATTTGATGACTTGAGGAACTTGCCATTTTTACACACTTCTGTATTTGTTGAATGTATGGGTTGAGTAGAAATGAAAGGAAGGAATAGAGGATTTTATAGATGAGAAATTAGAAAGGAAATCATACCACCTATATGTAGACCAGCTAGAATCTCACACACTCCCTCTTTCTCTCTCTATATTTATTTATTTATTTATTTTTGAAAAAACATGTGTATGTACAGGTAGTTATGATTGTGGCTCATATCTTCCCTTGGTTTTACATCCAAGAATGGCTTAAACGCCCTCTATGGGTCGGGGATAGGCTTCCCATCCAGTTTTCTTAAAAATTGGAAAACAAGGTCTTTTTTAGTCAGATTCCCAAAACTAAGTCGATCATGTTCTTTATGAAATAGTGGCCATAAATCATGAATTACACGATGTGCATCTCCACTAGGATGCGTCTCAAGAGTCAATAGAAGATTATCTAAAGACTCCTTACTCAGGCCATCCTTAATGAATTGTATTTTATCTTCACGGTTTATAGATACCATTCCTAAAGAACAACATTGTGCATTACAAGTCCATCTAGCACATCGATGACAGACTTTTAGTCGTTTTGCATGACGTTTCTTTGCAAAAGTGCTTTTATCTGTTCTAGGCATGTGTGAAATGAAGGAGTTAGAGGACTCACCTGATAATCAGACCTTTGCTTTAATCAACCAGCGAATATCTTCAGGAATTCCATGATTCATTAACAATCTCAATCTTGCACATCTAGCAAGGTAAATTTTTGTAATCGCATTCTGAGGTAGAGCGGGAAAATACATTTTTAATTTTTCAAGATTAGTGTCCATTTTCAAATGAGAATTGGAAAAGAGATTCAAATAATTGCACAAATATATACACAGATATCAGTTATTGTGGGAAACTGAAAGAACCGACTTAAGTCACGGAGTACCGTTATCTGCCATTTGACCGGGGTGAGAGAAACTAGCAAAAATCACTAAAAAAAATCAATCTTTATATACAGGATCACCCAATTCAATAGAGTCATGTTCAACTGAAAAATTATCAAAGTAAACTTTCAGACGATGTCCATTTACCTTGAAAACATTGTCATTCTTTAGATTCTCGATGTCATAGGCCCCATATGGATACACATGTTTCACAATAAAAAGACCGCTCCATCTTGATCTTAATTTTCCAGGAAATAAATGCAGTCGAGAATTATAAAGCAAGACTTTGTGACCAACATTGAATGTTTTTCTTAGTATTTTCTTGTCATGAAACTCTTTAATTGTTGCTTTATGAATTCTTGAATTTTCATATGCATCATTTCTTATTTCCTCAAACTCATTTATTTGTAATTTTCACAGTTGACTAGCATCATCCAGATTTGAATTGAAAGCTTTAATAGCCCAACAAGCTTTATGTTCAAGTTCCACAGGCAAGTGACAAGGTTTTCCATAAACTAGTCTATAAGGTGACATACCTAATGATGTTTTATAAGCAGTTCGATAAGCCCAAAGTGCATCATTAAGTCTTAAAGACCAGTCTTTCCTATTAGGGTTCACTGTTTTCTCCAAAATATGTTTGATCTCCCTATTAGCAAGCTCTACTTGTCCACTTGTTTGAGGGTGATAAGGGGTGACAACTTTGTGTGTGATTCCATATTTCTTCATTAAAGACTCAAATGGCTTGTTGCAGAAATGTGTTCCACCATCACTTATTATGGCTCGAGGGACTCCAAATCGACTCAAAATATTTTTTTTCAAAAACTTTATCACTGTTTTGTGATTATTGTTTCGACGTGGAATTGCCTCTATCCATTTTGAAACATAATCTACTACGACTAATATGTATAAGAAACCAAATGATGGAGGGAATGGACCCATAAAATCTATACCCCAGTAGTCAAAGATCTCAATGACAATAATAGGATTTAAAGGCATCTGTGACGTTTTGAAATAGATCCCAACTTTTGATAATTTTCACAAGACTTGTAGAATGCATGTGAGTCTTTGAACATGGTGGGTCAATAAAATCCACTTTGTAAGATTTTTGCAGTTGTCTTTCTTAACGAGAAATGCCCCCCACATGCCTCAGAATGATAAAATTTAATGACACTACTTACCTCATTGTCAGGAATGCATCTTCAAAATATTTGATCAGGATAATATTTGAATAAATAAGGATCATCCCAATAAAAGTTCTTCACTTCGTTCAAGAACTTTCTTTTATCTTGGGTACTCCAATGAGTTGGCAATTGTCCTGAAACAAGAAAATTGACAATATTAGCAAACCAAGACATTGTAGAGACAAAAAGTAAAGATTCATCAGGAAAGTAGTCATCGATTGGTGTGATGTCAGTTTTTGAATCTGTTGTCAATCTTGACAAGTGATCCGCGATAACATTTTCGCTGCCTTTCTTATCTTTGATTGTGATTTCAAATTCTTGAAGTAATAAAATCCACCGCATGAATCTAGCCTTAGAATCTTTCTTATAAATAAGATATTTCAATGCTGCATGATCACTAAAAACAACAACAGGTGAGCTAACAAGATAAGATCTGAATTTTTCACATGCAAATACTACTGCAAGTAATTTTTTTTCAGTGGTGGTATAATTTATTTGAGCACTATTTAAAGTTTTACTTGCATAGTAAATTACATAAGGTTTCTTATTTTTTCTTTGTCCCAAAATAGCACCTACGACATAATCACTAACATCATACATTATTTTAAAAGGTAATGACCAATCGGGAGGTTGAATGATAGGAGCACAAGTAAGCAAGTTTTTAAGTTTAACAAAGGCTTTTTCACAATGTTCAGTCCATTCAAAAATAGTATCCTTTGTTATAAGATTACTTAAAGGCTTAGATATTACACTAAAATCTTTGATGAACCTTTTATAAAAACCAGCATGTCCTAGGAATGATCTAACGTCTTTAAAAGATTTTGGTGTTTGCAAGTTTGCAATTAACTCGATTTTAGATTTGTCAACCTCAGTTCCTTTTGATGAAACAATGTGACCAAGTACAATGCCATTTGTTACTATAAAATGACATTTTCCCCAATTCAGCACAAGAGGTGCATATCCATGAATTTTAAAAATTGTGGTGTGCTTGAAATGGTGGTTATGAAGTTTGTACATTGTTATTATCACTCTTCCAACTAAAATTTGGGTGATTGTTCCAACCAGGGTTATATGTTTGGGAGTATAGGTTGTGGTTGATCCTTGGAAAACTGTTTAAAGCATGGGCTTGTTCATGAAGACATTCCTTAAAAGAAGGCAAGGTTGGACAATCGTTAGTTGAGTGTTCATTTGTTTCACAGATTTGACACGCAATATTTTCAACAAATTTTAATTGACCACTCTTTTTCAATTCTAGTTGAAACAATAAAATTCATGACCTGCAACTCTTTCTAGAATCTGATCCATGAAAGGTAAAGGAAAGTGATCTTTTCTAGTCATTGAATTAAGTTTCCTATAGTCAATGCACATGCGCCAACTAGTAACAATTCTAGTGGGAATTAACTCATTGTTCTCATTTGTTATCATATTGACTCCAGACTTCTTGCAGTTCTAGTGGGAATTAACTCATTGTTCTCATTTGTTATCACAGTGACTCCAGACTTCTTAGGTACAACTTGGGTAGGACTTACCCATTTGCTGTCAGAAATAGGATAAATGATTTCATTATCTAGAAGCTTAATGACTTCATTTTTCACTACTTCTTTCATATTAGGATTTAGCCTTTGTTGCATTTCTCTAGAGGGTTTAGCATTTTCCTCTAAATAAATTCTATGTGTGCAAATCAAAGGACTAATTCCTTTTATATCAGCTATGGTCCATCCTAATGCATTTTTGTGCATTTTCAGAGTTTGTAATAACTTACCTTCTTGATGTGCATTAAGTTTGGAAGAGATTATTTCCGGAAAAGATTCATTTTCTCCCAAAAATGAGTATTTGAGATTAGATGGCAATGGCTTCAAATCAGGTTTTGGTGGTTGAACACTTGAAGGTATGGACTTAATTGATCGTGGTGGCAATTCCTCAATTTGTGGCCTCCAATTACTTGTCTTCGATTCTTCTTGAAAATAAATCATTTCCAAATCATCAGATTCATCAATCTCAATTTCACTGGAAGTGGTTGGAAATTGATCATGAATTAATTTTTCAGTAAAGTTCACTTCCTGTTAATCATTATCATCTCTAGGTTGCTTGCAAATATTGAAAATATTCATCTCTAATGTCATGTTTCCAAATGATAGCTTCATGAGTCCATTCCTACAATTAATCAATGTATTAGAAGTTGCAAGAAATGGACGTCCTAAAATAACAGGAAATGAATTATATAATTCAACAGGTTATGTGTCCAAAACAATAAAATCCATAGGATAAATGAATTTATCGACTTGTACTAACACATCTTCAATTATTCCTCTAAGAACTTTTATAGATCTACCGACAAGTAAAAGAGTTATAGAAGTTGGTTTTAACTCACCTAGATTGAGACTTTGAAAAACTGAATATGGAAGTAAATTCACACTAGCACCGAGATCAAGGAAGGCTCTTTCAATTTTTTATTCTTGATGTAACCATATTATTCGATTGTTTCACCCACATTTACCTAATGTTTTGTCCATGTTTTATATGTAAAATGCCTTGATATTCTTTGTTTTATGTTTTGAAGGCACTTTTGGATGAAAAATGCAAAAAGGAGTAAATTGGAGATAATTGGCAGATTTGATGTTCAGTCGATGTTTTGTGCAGAGCGTGATTTCTAGAGATCAAAATGAAGTGATTCTAGTGGCTCTAAAAAGCTAACATCCATACCTTTCTGGAAATGTAATGCAAGAAAAATACAAAGAGGAAGATCATGGAAATCACATCCTTCAAAGTCAAATCTCGTATTCTGTCACTGTTGACCTTTGTCCATTCCAAATTCCATATCTGGAGCTATAGAAGTCCAATTGATGCAAACTCAATTTTTTTGGATTCATGACTCAAAGGTCTAGAAACGCTCCAATTTTCAGTCAACAACGATGTCAGATGAGGGCGATATGATTTTTCAAAGATGACAACTGAATTCTGCCAACAATCAGGTTTCATGAAGAAATGAGTCCAAATTATGTTTCGAAGCTTCTAAACTATCATCCAAGTTATAATTTCAGCAATTTAGCCCCTCTAGTAAATCAATCTAGAAGGTCAAGAAAAGTAGCCACCAACCTCAATCCACCAACCTCAAATCACCAACCACAAACCAGCTGCAAGTTGGAATGCTGCCATTGTCAAAGAAGGAGGCTACAATGGTGGGTTGTTTGTGGTGACTACTAATGTCAAAGTTTGGCAAGTTTGGCAGCCACCATTGTTGATAAAGAAGCAAGAGGAGCTGCCATTGAAGCCTATATATAGACATCAAGAGAGCCAAGAAAGAGGAGGAGGGAGTGCAATAGAATCAAAGAAAGGTGGTAGCAACTAGAAGTGAAGAAACACAAACTCTCCTCTCTACATACTAGAAATAATGCTTTCTTTTATCTTTAGGAGTAGTTGTTCAATAGATATGCAAGGCTAAGCTCTTTTCTTGGTTGCAAGGACGCAGAAACTTTCAGATTTCAAGAACTGTGAGATTTATTCTTCATTTATTTTCAGTTTGTATTATGAATGAGTATGATTGTTTTCCTATGCATGTTTTCTATGATTGTTGTTGATAATTGCTAGAGCGGACTCTAAGTTATTATTGTGAACAATCTATTGCTAAGTTTGGTATCAAAACCGGAGTTAGGGTATATAAACTTGTGAAGCAACTAAGCTTGATAATTGTGGCGGAACTACGTTATTAAACTTAGGGAAAACATTCGATCAAAGCAACACAAGCAGACAACTTGGTTGTTAAGATTAATGAATTTATCTAGATCTTAAGGCTGCCATTAGATTAAATCATTAGTGCGGACACTGTGATTATTTGTTGGTTAGGGCTAGTTATACGGCGGATCCGTTAATTAACCAAAGTTAAGAAAAGATAAAAATTCAGAATATAAACTGGAGTTTCGTTTCAAGGATCGGTTCTGATTTCTGTAGGTGGATGTGTGCTTGTGACCAAGGTTTGTTTTCTTGATAAATTTCAGTTTTAATTGATTGTGTTCACTAGTTTAATTTCTTCCATAGTTTAGATTATCACAAATCAAAACCCCCCAATTGCATAACGTATAGCATAAAAATCTAAACTAAATCTTCCTCGTGGGATCGATCCCTTGCTTGCTCTATACTATCTTGTGTGATTTAAGTGTAAGGGTAATTAATTTGTGCGACCGCGACATCGCAACAAATTTTGGCGCCGTTGCCGGGGAAGTAATTTTAGTTAATTCTTGTGCTTGTACTGTTATTTTTATTTGCTGTGATTATTATTTATTATTATTCAGAAAAAAAAAACAAAAAAAAAGTTTTTTGCTTGCGGCGGTACTGTTCACTTGCCGCAACGGTACTGTTCAAAACAGATTTGTTTGTGGAATTAAGGTTCGACCTTTTGTTTTCTGAAGGGAAATGACGTTTTGAACAAGACTAGTGGTAAACCACTAACCTTACCATTTCGAGGCCAAATTCCTCTGTTATCTAAGGTTTTTAGGCAATTTTAGTTTCCTAGCGTTGGATTTTCATATAATTTGCATTATTTTTCGTCTCTTGTGTGGTTTCTTTCTTTTGAATTTTCTTAGCAATTGATGCCTGTGACCCGTTCTACTAATCAAATTCAAGTGCAGGTTGATTTTGAAATAGAAAGCACTTTACGCAGGTTAAGAAAGGAAGCTCGCCTCAACACCATGGCTATTGCAAGACAACAAACACTCAAGGAGCTTGCTGCTCCTAATGTGGAAAATCAGCCACTATGCATAAACATTGACAATAATGTAAACTTTGAGCTCAAATCTGGTTTTATACATTTGTTACCAACATTTAATGGTCTTGCAGGAGAAGATCCACATACTCATCTCAAGGAGTTCCATATGGTTTGTGTTGGCATGAAACCGAATGGAGTTGATGAAGAACAGGTTAAGTTGAAAGCTTTCCCTTTCTCTTTAAAAGGGGCAGCAAAGGCATGGCTTTTCTCTATTCTCCCAGGATCTATTGGAACTTGGAATGCCATGAAGAAGATTTTCCTTGAGAAGTATTTCCCAGCATCTCGAGTTGCCAACATAAGGAAAGAAATATGTGGGATTCGGCAATCTCATGGAGAGACACTCTCTGAGTATTGGGAAAGATTTGAGCAACTGTGCATTCAATGTCCTCATCATCAAATACCCGATCAGTTGCTCATTCAATATTTCTATGAAGGATTAATGCCTACTGACCGTAGTATCATTGATGCTGCAAGTGGAGGCGCATTGGTGGATAAGACACCCGAGGCTGCACGCCAATTGATCTCAAACATGGCAGCCAACTCAAAACAGTTTGGCACTCGTGGAGACTTCTCCAACAAACGAGTAAATGAGGTAAGTATTTCTAACATTGAGAATAAAGTTAATGATCTTACTTCTCTTGTGCGTTTCCATTTAAGTTTTTTTAATAACTTATATAATGTGTCCTTAGCTAATTAGTTTCAATATAAAGGATTAAACAAAAAAAAAACATAACCCATTTTCTTATATGAAGCAACATTTTTATAATAAGTTATTGAAGAGTTTAAGATTAAATGATGGTTGTATTAATTTTAAGAATAACATTCTACCCTATAAATATGTATGGGTGTGATTTTATTTTTTTAGGTAGTTGTCATAACCCTTTCTTGGGTTATACCCTTATTGATATTTTTTCTCTCTTAAAAAAAATATAAACAAATATTATTAAAAAATATAGCAGTGAAAAAAGGATAACAAAACACCCAGAAAATAATCAAAAATTGGTTGAGGAGGTTCAAAAATATAAAAATTAAAATTTAACGGTATTTTTTGATTGATGAGAATCCTATTGACAAAGAAAATTCAATTTGAGAAAGAAAAGTCCAAAATCAAACATTTATGGACTCAATTAAATTTTATTAAAGGTTTAATTGAATTTATAAAGGGTTTGATTGCAAGAAAAATTGATTTTGAAGTAAATTTGGGCTTTAATTGGAAGAAGTTAAAGTTTTGGGGTCAAATTACAATTTTTAAGAGTTAATTTGTCCAAAATCAGGGGCATAATTGCATAAATATTGAAGTTTGATGGCCAATTAGAGTTTTAATTGAAGAAATCTGAAACCAAGGACCAAACTGAAAAAGGCATGTAAATAGAGTGGTTGTAATTAAAACCGAATTAGGGGCCAAATATAAAAAATTAAAAGTTTATTGATCAATTGAGGGTCAAATTGCATAAATCCAAAACCAATAATAAATTTGGAAAAGGCAACCAACTTCAGGTCCAACAATTGAATTTTTTAGGTGTCACGTGGTGCGCGACGCTGTCTGGCGACGACAGAGGTTCTTGTCGTGCCTCCTGATGAGAGGTGTTGTGTGTTGGAAAAATATGATTAATTTTTAGGAGTTGCCACCTAGTATTACGATTACTAGAAACCTATGGTCTGCAAGAGTATGAGTAAGGGACTGATTGTGCAAGAGGAAGACGCACCACCCTCACTGCACCTTACCTAGGGTAAGCTGCATTGTTATTTGATTGTTTTTTTAAGTCAGGTTTCTATTTGTTGGTCTTTTCTAAGCCTCAAGGTAGATCTATCTTCATGAAAGAGTCTCTACCTTATCAGGTTAAATCCTAATCATTCTAAAGTCTGAATATTAACATAACATTTATTTACACTTTGTAACTTTAATAACTGAGGGGTGTACTTTATCATGAAATTTTACACCCATAAATATTAAAGTCTACATCTTGATCCTAGAGAGAATTGGAAAACAAGTTTTTTTTTCTAGAGAAAATTAGAATTTTAATATCGAATTTGTATTTTACAATGTAAATATACAACCTGATATTATGTAAAATTGATAGAAAAATGTTTGAGAAAATCACAAATTTTTCAAAAAAACTTTTCAGATTTTTTGGAATTTTTTGGGAGAAAATCAGTATTTTAATACCGGATTTGTATTTTATAATGTAAATATACAACCCAATATTAATAGAAAAATATTTGAGAAAATCATAATTTTTTCAAAAGGACTTTTCAAATTTTTTGGAATTGTTTTGTTGTGTTTTTTCAAAGAAAATCAGTATTTTAATACCAGATTTGTATTTTACAATGTAAATATACAACCCGATATTATAAAAAATTGGTAGAAAGATATTTTAGAAAATCACAATTTTTTAAAAAATATTTTTGAAATTTTTTATTTTATTTTATATTTTTTTTGGGACGGGCTGGACCCGACCCAGCTAACTGGGCTAGGCTAGGACAAGTCCAGCTCGAAACAACTTAGTTACTGGTAGCCTAGTGACTAAGTTGCATGAGATGCAACGTTAATTCACGTTGCACTATCTCATGCGTAGAGAAGGAAAGGAATGAAGAAGAGAGGAGGGAGACTTACGTGGCATTGGGGAGCTGGCGGTCTGACCAGTGGCGCACCGTGGGGCTGCGGTGGTTGTCTCTAGTCACCGCTGGAAGAGGAAGAAAACAAAGACCTGTGGAAGAGAAGAGAAGCTCACAATTAAAGCTCCCGGAGTGGCTGAGGAGAGAGCTGCTACCATGGGTGCCTTTGGGAAGGAAAAGAACTTTTCGGCAAGGTGGTGGTCGCTGATTCTTCGGTTGCCACCGCTGCCGAGGTTCTCGTGGTAGAGAAGACAATTTTTATGGAGGAGAGAGAGAGAGAGAGAGAAATGGTGTAACTACCACACGAGATAGTTTGGTGGCTACTGGAGGTGGAGATGATGGAGAGAAGACGGTTGATGAAGATGGTGGTGGCTGAAAGCCACGGTGGAGAGAGAAGGCAGAAAAAGGATCGGTTGTAGGAAAAATGAGCAGGAAGGCTAGTTTTCGGCCAACTTTGAGTTCGATTTTCTTCTCCCTCAAGTGATTAATGAAGCCTTTATTTATAGGCGATGGAAGAGGGCAATCTTGTCTACACAGAGGAATAAATTCCAAGCCCTTGATTCAATTGGGAAGGATCCCAACCGTTGGCTCAAAGTAGGCATCCTGAGTTGTCAATTCTGTAGAAGAAGCTGCCTGAGTTGGCCTCTTTGGGGTGGTGCCATGTCCGTTTATTTGCCAATGAACCGACGCCGGCCATACTCTGATGTAGAGGGATTTCTGGTGATCAGTTTCGTGCAAGTTTTGGCAAATTTAGTGGACGTTAAGTGCATTAAATGCACCTGTAAAAAGGATGACCGGACCAGTTTTTTTTTAAAAATAAAGAAGATAATGAACAGTGACCAGACGACGCATCGTCTGGTCCTCTTTTTTTTTTTTTTTAAAAATGGG
>NW_011500304.1:181340-181447 GCF_000495115.2 Populus euphratica | reverse complement strand
ATTTTCATTGAGTCCTTTTTCTTTTAATTGGACCCCTAATTGACTCTAAACTTTGAATTTAATGTTTCATCATGACCTCTAATTGACTCTAAACTTTGAATTTAATG
>NW_011500304.1:181046-181172 GCF_000495115.2 Populus euphratica | reverse complement strand
CGTCGGTTGCATAATGGTCCTTGGTCTTGGATTTTTCCAATTTAGCTCCTAATTGACCCCAAATCTTCAATTTTCTTGCATTTTTGCCCCTGATTTCAATCAATTAACTTGGTAAAAATTAAATTT
>NW_011500304.1:154905-180855 GCF_000495115.2 Populus euphratica | reverse complement strand
CCCCAAATAAAATTAATTTGACCCATTTAAAATATAATTAAGTCCTTGCACTTAATTAAATCCTTCAATTAGACCCAAATTAATTCTTAAACATAATTAAAATTTAATTTGGCCCATGATTAAATCAAATTGGCCTATTAAAAATTTAATTACATCCTTGGACTTAATTTTTCACTAATTTAGCCCCAAATAAAATTAATTTGACCCATTTAAAGTATAATTAAGTCCTTGCACTTAATTAAATCCTTCAATTGGACCCAAATTAATTCTTAAACATAATTAAAATTTAATTTGACCTATGACTAAATCAAATTGGCCCATTAAAAATTTAAATATATCCTTAGACTTAATGTTTATACAAATTCATCCAATGATTATTTAATTTTGATATTGAATTTGCATTGTTTCCTCTATTTTTAGGCATAAAGGGGTACAATTAGGCCTTCAATTATCTTTAAAAATTACAGCTTGACTTCCCAGCCCACTTTCTCCACGTTTCCAGTCTTTATTTGATTTTTATTTTTGAAAAACAAATTAATTTTTGAGGAATAACCCAGAATTGAGTTATGACATTAGGGATGCAATTGAATTGATTTTTAAAATCAAAATTGAGGACTAATGTGAACTCTAACATGTTTTTGTTGTCCTTTTCTTTTAAATGAAATGATGTGTTTTGTCAAAAACGGTGCCGTTTCATGCACTGTTCACAAAAAAAAGAGGGACTGAAACGACGTCGTTTTGAATAGAATTGTAGGTCTTCTTCTTCCCCTGGATTGATTTTTAAAATCAAAATTGAGGACTAATGTGAACTCTAACATGTTTTTTTTGTCCTTTTCTTTTAAATGAAACGATGTGTTTTGTAAAAAATGGTGCCGTTTCATGCACTGTTCATATAAAAAAAGGGACTGAAACGACGTCGTTTTGAACAGAATTGTAGGTCTTCTTCTTCCCCTGGACGCGCGAAGTAAGGGAAGAAAAATCTTTTTCTTCCCCTTGTTTTCATCGACCTTCTTCCTCTGAAAGGTATAAAAAAGAAATCGATCAAAGACCCCTTGCCCAAAACTTTCCACGTGTTGGAAAGGTGGTGGAGGGGCGACAACACAGTGGCTACCCTATCCTTTTCTTCTTTTTTTTTTCCTATAAAAATAGAGAAAGAGATAACAAAAAGAAGAGAGAGCAGAAGAGGGATTACAATAGAAGAGAAAGACAAAAAAAAGGAGAGGGGGAAGACCGAAAAAAAAAAGGAAAGAAGAAGGGGGAGAAGAGAGTAGGGAGAACAGTGGAAACAAAGAAAAAAAGAGAAGAAAATAGGGGATAACAAAGTTCACCACAATATGCCATCGCGAACAGGTAACTGCCTCCTCTCCAACGTTTGTTTCCCTATTAGCGTTGCTTGTATTTTTGCATGCAGAACGTGAATATTTCATGTTCTGCTGCAAAATGCAGCATGATGCGTAGTAACTAGCCTATTTGGGCTTAGGCTGGGACATCAGCCCAGCCCACAGTAGATGGGCCAGATCTAGATCAGCCCAGCCTAACCTAATTTTTTTTTTTTTGGGATTTTACTATTTTCTCGGCCCAATTTTTTTTTTGGGATTTTACTATTTTCTCGTGTATTTTTATGCCTTTTTTTATTAGTATTGGAATATATTTTCATTTCATTAAAAAAAATATATAAAATCCAATATTAAAATACCCAATTTTCTTCAAAACTTTAAAAAATACAAAAAAAATTGAAGATAGAAAAAAATATTTTTGTGCATATGGCCAAATGTCTCAAAGCTGAAAAATTATATTTTGTTTTTCATACAAAAAAAACAACATTTTAGCATGCATTTTGGCTTTAATAACCAAGTTATTAAAGTTAAGAGAACATTGGCCAAAATTTCAAAAAATAACAAAAATTTTATTTTGTTTATCTTTTAGTATCCGGGGTACGACATTACACGTAATATGTATTTCAGATATTAAATTCTTTTTTTCAGATATTAGAACAATTATGTTTTACCCTATTAAAATAAGAACCTCTTTATTGAGGATGACTTTTCTTGAATTTTAGACAGACAGGACCATCAATTAGAAAACGCGATGAAATCTTAGATTTTGATCAAACAACAAAACAATATAGCTTACCTTAGGTCAGGTGTAGTTGGGGTGCTAATACTTTTCATTTACGCAACTAGTTTCGGTACTCCATCTCTGAGACTAGTTAGAGTTTCTAGTTTCCGTACTCCATCTCTGAGACCAGTTAGAATTTCTAGTGACCAAAATACTAGGTAGCGACTTTTCTAGTGACCAGAATACTAGGTAGTGATTTTCATTCATATTTTTCACTGATAAGAGATAAGAATTCATTGTCTCTTTATATTTTGCTAGATAGACCTTTACAATTTTCTTTGAGGGTGGACGATTGTTGTGACGCCGCACACTTGCGATAGAAATGGTCAAGTAAATAAAGGGTTCGTTTAGAATTGTATTTCAAATGGTATTTCTAAAAAAAATTAATTTTTTATATTTTTAGATCATTTTGATGTGCTGATATCAAAAATATTTTTTTTAAAAAAAATATTATTTTGATATATTTCTCAACAAAAAACACTTAAAAAACCAAACGCCACCACAATTCCAAACACTCCAAAAGTGAAAAACAACCCAAAAACCCCAATCCTTAAACCCATAAATAAGATAAAAACAACTCAATAAAACTAAAATAAGATTGATAGAAAACTAGATTCATTGAATATATAAACCAAGAAACTAAAGTTATTGGAAGAAAAACCTTAACCCTTTGATTATAATGATCATAACTAACATTTTATTATATTATTTATTTTTATTAACATTATTAGTAACATAATTATTATTAATATTATCATCACCACCACCACTATAATAATAATAATTATTATTATCAAAAAATAAAAACCATGAGCTTAATTTGAAGGATAGAATTAAAAATCATAAACTTTTTGAGAAAATGGCAAAAATCATAAACTTGATTTGAAGGATAAAATTAAAAACCATTAAAACTTTGATAAAAGAAAAAATAAAAAATAAAAAAGAAAAAAAGCCATTAAAAATTTGATAAAAGAAAAAAGAAAAAAGAAAAAAAATTAAAAGTAGAAGGACGAAATCAAAAAACAATACACACACACACACACAAAAATTAAAAACCAAGGGTTAAATTGAAAAAAAAAAACCTTTGACAAAAAGGAAAATGACAAAAGAATATTAAAATCAAAACTAAAATAACCAAATTTGAAAAAATAAAAATCATAAACTTGATTTGAAGGATAAAATTGAAAGCCATAAAAAGTTTAGCAAAAGAACAAAGAAAAACAAAAGAAATTAAACATACAAGGACTGAATCAAAAAACATTATATGCACAAATTAAAAATTAAGGGTTAAATAAAAAAAACTCCTAGAAAAGGGGAAATGAAAAAATATAAAAATATAAAAATAAAAAATAAAAGGACTAAATATGAAATAACAATAACAATGAGGACCATAATATATTTATTGGGACATGAGAGAGATGAATGGAAAAAAATAAATCATTTGTGATAAATTGACCATACTTGACCGACACACGCCTCTCTTAGTTGAAGAGGAGATAACGAGTAATAAGATTACATGATGAAAGCTTTTTTATTTTTACTATCAAAAGTCACTGCATGTATTGTGGCTTAAATGTGTTGTTCACGTACCAACATCTTTTTTAAATAAAAAATTTTAATTTTAATTTTAAATTACATTATTACCCTCAACTAAACTAATAATTAATAAAAAAATCAGGCTAAAAGATAATAATACTCTTAACCTCAATAAATTAAATTTTTTGAATCCAATAATATATACTTAGCATTGTGAATAAAAAAATAAAAATACTTAAACATTTTTACCCAACACTTTTTAATTTTTTTTATTATTGGGAATATTCTGATTATTTTACTATTTATTAAAATAATAAATAAAAAAACTCTTAAACAAACCAATAATAATCAATATACTATATGGAAATAGTAAAATATCTTTAATTCACAGACAAATAATTCTTGTTGGGAAGGATAAAATGATTTTTATACAATAATGATGAATAGAAAAATACGAGCAGTGCTGTAATGATTTTGTCTTTAGTTGGAGTGTTTTTGTTGTGTTGTAATATAAATGGAGTCTGCACAAGTGGGCCATGTCCCAGTCAGCAAGCCAAGAACAGAGGCGTTTCACTTGAGCTTGTCGAGGAAAGTAGTTGAACTTGTCGAGGAAGAAGTAGTTGTAGCTTTGCAGATGAACCATCAACATTTAAGTGGAGACTAAAGAGAGAATTCCTGTCTTTTCGGAGTATCTTCTTGGTTGGGAAGCACTTAGCTATCCACGCATTGTCGGTCATCTTTTGTCAAGAATATTGATTTTAAATACGTCACCCCTTTTATGGACTGTTTGTAAGAATAGTTGATGGTAGTTTTATTTTTTAAAAAATTATTAAAAATATATTTTTTAATTTTTTTTTTTTTTAAATTATTAAAAATATATTTTTTAATTTTTTTAAAAAATTATTTTTAACATTATCATATTAAAATATTTAAAAATATAAAATATTATTAATTTAAAATAAAAAAATACTAATACATTATTATTTTATCGATTCATTATCATTGTCAATTCTAGTTATCACAAATATTGATTTTAAAGATCTTAATTCTTTTAATTTTTTTTTAAAATGTGATGGGGATTATTTTTAAAAGTATTATTCAATTAAAAATATATTAAAATAATATTTTTTAATTATTTTTAATATTATCATGTTAAAATGATTTAAAAATATATATAAAAATAATTTGAATTTTATTTTTCAAAATTTCGTTCTCTTTTATCCACTACCTTGCTGTCTACTTCTTCTACTCTTAACATAATCCATTCGATTCTCATAAAAAAAATATTTATTTGAAGCTCCAAAAGGAAGCAACGACGGGTGCTGAGGGCTCAATCAGAATATATGATGGAAATGGAAATGGAAATGGAAATGATGTCCAGAACTTTTGCGTCTGTGATCAACGACATTGCATAATTAATGAGTGGTTTTTTTAAAAGTATTTTATATTTAGAAATATATTAAAATAATATTTTTTATTTAAAATTATTTTTAATATCAGTATATTAAAATAATTAAAAAACATAAAAAAATAACTTTAAATATATTTTTTATTTTTTAAAAAATACTAAATTTTAATGAATTTATTCCTATGAAATACCTTTTAACATCATAAAATAAAGTACAAATTACTGTTATTATAAATGTTTAGAGGGGTGTGTAAAAGTGTAATAGTGATTTTTTTATATTATTTTTTAATATATTAAAATAATATTTTTTAAAAAATTATTTTTAATATGTTGTTAAATATTTTTAAAACACAAAAATAAATTATATATAAATAATTTAGATGAAAACCTTGATTGAAATATCAAGTTATATATAATATCAAAGTCTTAAAGAGGCCCAACCACCTGGGAAAAAAAATCATGAGACACAACTATTTGACAATATATATATATATTTGTTGCAATAGAGGGGAATTTTGGAGTAATATAAAAGATGTAAAATGAGCCACCCGTTAAAATCTTTTGAATGAAAATTTGAATTTAATTAGAAAATTAAATATTCTGGAAAATTTGAATTAGAAATACCCAAACCAATGGAGAGTTATTACAATAAAATAAGAATTTAATTACAAATATTCGGAAACAAATTGATCTCAGATCTTAATATAAAACTAGATCTAAAGGTAATTTATCATAACAAAATTACAAGTTGTAGGCAAATCAAGCATGCAAGACAACAACTAGCCTTAACATGATCTTTTGATTTATTTTAATTTTATTATAAATCTAGCCTCAACATGATCATTTATATATCAGTTTTTTGATTTATTTTAATTTTATTATAAATTAAAAAAAAATAGCTCATCATTGACCTATGAATTCCTTAAAGGCTTATTGTATAGAAAATAAAGATATAATATAGCAATATCAAAATAAATAAAATCATATAACCCAAGATTTATTCCTAGATAGCTTTTATCCTTCATATCACTCTCCTTGTTAAATTACCATGAAGACAAACATTTAAATTTATATTAATTAAACTTTTAATTTAAATTTATTTTTTAGAGTTCACCACTTCAAGTTTTATAAAATTTAAAATTATAAAAAATTATATAACCATAAACTTCAAGATATGTAAAATCAATTGAGATGCACGCAAACTAATTTAAAATTATTTATTTAATTATTTAATATTTAAAAATATTAAATATCAAGAAAAGTATTAAAATCATTCTGAAAAAAAGATAACAGTGAATTTCCTAATACTTTATTTAAACAAAAATAGATCCTACAGTCAGGAAAAAGGGTCATGGATTGTGTTTATTGTTTTAATTTCTCTTGGCGTGGCACTGCTTTTATGTATAAAGTTATATATTATTATCAATTAAATTAAAATTAACTAAGCCTAAGCCCACATTAGTTAATTAATCAAGATTCAAGGCAAACCAAACCAGCAGCTAGCACTCAATCTGTCTATATAAATATTTTTTTATATATACACCGCAACTAGATGTTATAAAAAAATAATAATTATTATATCAAGTGCATAAATATTTAATAATTTTTTCCCCGTAACAAAGGTAGATTAAAAAAATAATCTAAAATATAAAGACAAATTAGGAACAAATAAAACTATAACGACTGATAAAAAACAAAGCCTAGAATATGAGGACCCATTGAGTCGACACTCGACTGTGGCTCATTAGGGACTCCGAGTCCCAGAAAAGGAAAGCAAAGCAGGCCCTCTATAAAAACTGAAGCAGTGCAGGGAAGCATTTGAGCTGACAAGATTAAATGGTAATTAATCTCTAATTCCCTAATCGATTTTGTGATTGTAAGTTAAAGAATATGATTTGATTTATGTATTATGGTGGGGTGCAGTTGTTTTTTTCGTATTTCAAGGATTTGGTAGGGAAAGAAGTGACGGTGGAGCTGAAGAATGATTTGGCTATAAGAGGGACGCTTCACTCTGTGGATCAGTACCTCAACATCAAGCTCGAAAACACTCGCGTTGTCGATCAAGACAAGTATCCTCACATGGTACTTTATCTCCTGTTTAAATTCTTTTAAAACCCTAATAATTACATGTCTTTGTTTTTGTTTTTTCCTTTTGAAACCCTACTGGGTTTTATGTTAAATTAAGATCCCACGTAGAAATATTTATGCTTGATTTGATGCAATTTCAAGAACCACATAGAATGCGTAACAATGGAGGTTTCGTGTTTGCAAGTTGACGCAATTTCAAGAAATATAAGGGTTGTACTTGATTTGATTTCAAGAACCACATGGAAAGTGTAATAGTGGAGGTTTTATGTTTGCAAGTTGACGCGATTGAAGAGTTAGAATGGTTGGGTAAGGCTATGAGCTAGTCGATATCAAGCTCCTCTGCTCCTTCCAACATTGGACCCAAGTGTTGTGCGTGCAAATCAGTTGAAACCTCATGGTGACCCAGGATTTACTCTTTGGAGACCGCTCTGATGCCCAAGTTAGCAAGCTTGTTGTTGAGAACAAGCTTGTGATAGATTTTAAAGCAAATGAGTGTGTGCATACCCAAGTTATGCATCGAAACCCTCTCTTCATGGAGGTTTAACTTGCTCATATAAAGTTGGATTATGATTAGACATATAGCTTGTAGATTATATGTAAATTGTGTCCTGATTAGGATTGCGTTATCACAATCCTTCACTGACTCAACTTCGTATTCTTCTAGAAGATCATAATTATGTCAAGTAACCATTTACTAGAGTTTTGGGTGTTTGTTTTAAGGATGACCGATGATATGAAAGTGGGTTGAATGAAAGTTTTAAGAACTCACATTGTGCAGATATCACATATTTTTGGAATTTCATGTTGTGGCTGGTTTCATATTTGTAAAGGGATGGTGATGTCATTATCTGCTTCCTAGCTTTCTATAAGATAGCACAACTAAAAAACCATGTGTATCTGTGCTTGCCACCTTCTTGTATTCTGCTGTTGTGATGTTTGTTTTCTTATGAATAGAAGAGAGAGTTGTTACATTCTTTGTTTTCTTTCTCTCCTTTTCTTCTATTTCAAAAAGGTCACCAAGAGTTTGGTTGTGGTATTTGGATATCATTTCTGTCAATCCAGCCAATGATTTATAGTTTCGCAATAAAAACATGTAAACTGATGTCTGCAAACTGAATAATTCTAAATAAGGATCACGAAAAATATTCATTTGTTTCTCCTGTGAGATACGAGCCAATCATGCTATACACGAGCGAGGAGCGAGAAACTCAGTATTCATCTTTGCTCAGAGTTCTGATGACAAGTCCTCTATATTTATGCATGTTGCATTTGAGGGCGTGTGCTATTTTTGTTGTATAAATGCATGAAGATGTGCATCTTTAGGCGTTGAAATATACACAAACACACCCAAAGAATGTTTTGAGGACTAAGACTGCGTTGAACTCTGGTTATTGATGTTATGCCGTGGATAATTTCCCAGAGTTTATTTTCTCAATCTTGTGTTTGCTTCAAGTTAAGATGTCCGTATTACTTTACATTTACCATTTGACAGTCCTGATTGTTTTTGGGATTTTCCGTATGATTGTGCTAGCTGGATCTAATGATTTTGTGTTAAATTTCAGCTTTCTGTCAGGAACTGTTTCATAAGGGGATCAGTAGTGAGATATGTTCAGCTTCCTCCAGAGGGTGTGGATGTTGATCTGCTTCACGATGCCACGAGGAGGGAAGCTCGGGGTGGCTGAAACTCATTTGATTAGGCTTTTACAAGTACTTGCCTGGACATCTGATGTAATTGCTTTAGTTTGAACAAGCTTCTTCTAGTTCTGAACCTGGATGTTTGTACTGGTGACAAGTTCGTAAACATAGAAGTTAGACTTCCTAGCAATCCAGAGAAAATTTTATTGGGTTTAGTAATGACAATTTGATTGCTTAAAGAAGATAATTAATCTGCTAAGCTTAGGATATCGATTAAAACGCAATTTCTTCCTTTATATATATTTTCGGCATGTGGGTTGCCGTGTCTTCCGCAATTAGCATCTTTAGAGGCGTGGGGCTGCGTCCTCCGCCATTCTGATGTCATGCTCTGTAAATTGAGAGCAACTAAAAGTAGGTGTTTCGAAACGCCATATAACCTGTGTTTTATTATATTATATTTTTTTATTTAAAATAATTTTTTATATATATATTTTAAGATTGTGCTGATATTATAACTAATTTTTTAAAAATAATTTTTTTATTTTAATGTATTTTTAAATTAAAAATATTTTAAATTATCACTGCTATCATAATTTTAAACCCACTGAATTTATGGGGCGGGGGTATAATTCCTGTGATCTCAGCTTGATTTGTTGCTTCCAATCAACACATGGAAATTATTAATGTTCACATGTAAAGTTGAAGTTGAGATGCGAGCTTATGATTTTGGTTTGAAAAATAAGTTCAAAAATTACTACAAATCCAGCTTTGATCTCCATCACAGCACTTAATTGTTCTCAATAAATTGTGGGATGTACTGATTAATCACACGCTTTCTGAACTTCAGCTATCAGATGATGCTTTTAGTAATTTTCTTGAGGAAAGAATAAAATCAGACTAAATAAATAATCAAAGTATTTTTAGTAATTTATTTTTCATTTTAAATTTTAAAACGTTTCCTTTAAAAAATTGGAATCCATAGAAATATCACGTGCCTGTAAAAGTTAACAGAAAATTGGATTGATTTCAGACAAAGGGACTAATGTTGTCTTAACATCTAATTAACTGATAAGCATCCAAAAACTCAAATTGGAATTACATGTCTAGTTTTATTGAAAATCTATGCCATAAAAGCCTTTATTGTCATTAAATCGGAGCAAGCTGCGTCCAGGATTCTGTATTGATTGGATGCACCAAGAGCAAGAGGCTGTAGTGGGCAGCACTTTTTGTCATTGTTTTAATAATTGTGTTCCAGGCTTGGAGGTATGGTTGTTTTATTGGAAAGTGTGGTTATAGTTTATTTTTTAAATAAGTTTTTATATTAAAATATATGTTAATATTTATTTATTTTTAAAAATTATTTTTAATATTATTATATTAAAATGATTTGAAAATACTAAAAATATATTAATTTGAAATAAAAAAAATTTCAAATTTTTTTAATTTTTTTTAAAATACAGAAACAAATAGGAATACATGTGTTTCTAGCTTGAAAGTATGGTGGTTTTTTTTTAAGATATAATTTTTTAAAAGTATGAATCATATTTTTAAAAACTAAAAATACATGTTTTTTATATTGCTTTTTATATGAGAAAAAATAAATCCAAAACCATCTTTAAACCTAATTATTAATTAGTTAATTATTTTTTAAATTAGATCTTTTAATCGGTCTTATTTTTTATGGATTATTGAGTTAGGTTTTAAAATTACATGGAATGCTATGCAATACATACAGTGAGAGAACAAAATGTATGCAAACAATGAAAGGTGTAATTGTATGTTTTTGACATACACCCCACAGGGACGAGGATACATGCTCCATTGTCATAAATCTTTAATCCTTAAGAAAATCATTGTATTTAATCCTTAAGAAAATCATTGTATGGACAAAAATTATAAAGAAGAGGAGGAGGAGGAGTAGGCCTGCAGGAATATTACTTGTGATTTTAGATGCTTTGAGGATCAAAATGAACTTTTTTTTTCTTTAATGATATATTAGAAAATAATATAAATTATATTTTGAAACTTTACTTAATAATTTAAGTTATTGAATTGAGATGATTTTTTGACATGATATCAGAACCTTATTGACCAAGTAATTACGAATTTGAATCTCACCATCTATATTTATTTGATAAAAATCAAATAGAAGGTAATATAATCTGTACAAGTTCCAAGTCCAAATGATTTTTACTTAAGCATATGTGTTATAAAATAATATAAATTATATTCTAAAACCTCACCTAACGATTTAAATTATTAGGTTGAGATGATTCTTTGAAATGATAAAGCTGAACATTATTTTCCAACATGACCACCGGTAAGTATTGACATGTTTAGGTTGATAACACAAATTTTTAAATTTTTTTTAAAAAATACAGAAACAAATAGGAATGCATGTGTTTCTAGCTTGAAAGTATGGTAGTTTTTTTTTAAGGTATAATTTTTTTAAAGTATGAACCATATTTTTAAAAATTAAAAATATATGTTTTTTATATTGCTTTTTATATGAGAAAAAAATCCAAAACCATCTCTAAACCTAATTATTAATTAGTTGATTGTTTTTTAAATTAGATTTTTTAATCGGTTTATCTTTGATGGATTATTGAGTTAGGTTTTAAAATTACATGGAATGCTATGCAATACATACAGTGAGAGAACAAAATGTATGCAAACAATGAAAGGTGTAATTGTATGTTTTTGACATACACCCCACAGGGACGAGGATACATGCTCCATTGTCATAAATCTTTAATCCTTAAGAAAATCATTGTATTTAATCCTTAAGAAAATCATTGTATGGACAAAAATTATAAAGAAGAAGAGGAGGAGGAGGAGTAGGCCTGCAGGAATATTACTTGTGATTTTAGATGCTTTGAGGATCAAAATGAACTTTTTTTTTCTTTAATGATATATTAGAAAATAATATAAATTATATTTTGAAACTTTACTTAATAATTTAAGTTATTGAATTGAGATGATTTTTTGACATGATATCAGAACCTTATTGACCAAGTAATTACGAATTTGAATCTCACCATCTATATTTATTTGATAAAAATCAAATACAAGGTAATATAATCTGTACAAATTCCAAGTCCAAATGATTTTTACTTAAGAGTATGTGTTATAAAATAATATAAATCATATCCTAAAACGTCACCTAACGATTTAAATTATTGGGTTAAGATGATTCTTTGACATGATAAAGATGAGCATCATTTTCCAACATAATCACTAGTAAGTATTGACATGTTTAGGTTGATAACAATTATTTTTTAAAATATATTTTACTTATAAATATATTAAATTAATTTTTAATTTTTTTTTTAAACTTTAACTCTCAAAATCATGAAAAATACAACAAATTAATTTAAAAAAACTTAATTTTAAATAACATCTGTATTTGTACTGTAATCCCAACAAGAGACATAAAATCTTGGGGGTTGGAGACATGTTGGATTTTATAGGTATGGAGTTTTGCTGTCTGCTTGTGCACTTTTATGTGTGGGTACTGCTGGTTGGCTTCTTCACCGCTTTATTAATATTATAATAATGTGCTGTTCCTCTCTTTCCTTCTCTTTTATTTAACCATAATTATCATATTCTATCACCAACTTGCAAAACCTTTACGCGTCATTAACTCATCTCACCTCATGTTTTATTAAGAATATCCCATCATTTACTTTTATTTTATATTTGCTCCAGGAAAAAAAAAAGATTGAGATAGTGTGAATAGAAAGTTAAATTCACTTAAAAGATAGTATAAAATATATTTATTTTATGTGTTTTAGACAATGTTTGGGTATTGTTTTGAGATTAGAGAGGTTATGATGTATTTTTATGTAATTTCTATTTTAAAAATATACAAAAATATTTTTAAAAAATATAATACAAATTATTATTTTAAAACTCCACATGACAAATTGATCCATAATATGGATAAATCAGAGTTTAAACTAGATTAAATTTTAATAAAAATAAAAAAAGAATTGACATAATATAATCTTATCAAAAATCTAAATTAACTCTTGATGTAGTTAATCCAAAAAAAAACCTATCAAAACTTTTTTTTTCTTCTCAAAACAAATTACATCTTTGAATAAGCTGAATTAGACACTTCATTGGCCGTCTTGATTGAAATGCACACACCCATTAATCCATTAACTAAGAACAATCACAGCTAGTTTTTGACTTCATAAGAATCACTCCTATTTTAAGAAATGAGAAAGGCACCTCCACCCTCAATGCCAACTAAGCTACATGTGTTCATTGGCCTACATGGATCCAGTTCATGCCCTAAAGGCAGTCATGCACCACCACTTCATAACGTTTTGCCCTAAGTTTTCCTGGCTAGGCTTGAATTTCCTATTTTTGAAATATATTATTCTTAATCAATGCATTAAACTGATATATAATGCATTTAAAAAATATTTAAGAGAGAGATTTAGCATTAATGATAAGTAAATTGATATAAAAATGCATCTCATTAAATAATAAAAAGTTAAAAAAATAAACAAACAATAATAACAGTTACTCAAAAAAGAGATTTACATAATTTTTTAATTCTGAAATATCACCATGAATTTATTTAATATTTAGAAGGATTTATTAAGTTATTTTAAATATATTAATTTATGTGAAGATGCGTTTTTAAAATCGTTTGAGGAGTAAAGCCAGTTTAAATGAATACACAAATACCTTTTACGTCGAAAAAAATAAAATAAAATAATACTGCTGTAATTATTCCGAATAATAATAATATCGTAAAGTGAAATATAAAGAGAGTATAACTCCAATTCTCTAGATTTTCAATCCAGCCCATCTGAACAAGAAGAGAGAGAGAGAGAGAGAGAGAGACTAGAGAGAGGAGAGGTCTCTTCTGCATTGAGGGGAAAAAAACCCTAAATTAGAAAGCACTGTTCAGTTTATTTGATTTCTCTTCTCTTTGTTTTGAATTGCATTTAGAGATCTTAATTTCTTCAATCCACCAAAAGGTAATTTATTTATTTATTTTTTGCGTGTCCAAGCGAATCTGTTTTTGATTTTGATTTTGATTTTCATAAAGAAAAGTTGAGATTCTGATTCAATTTAGCTCTTTTTTATAACACATTGCAATAATTTTTAAGACAAATCACAATTTTTTTTTTTGTTTTTGTTTCAGATATTGCACGCCTCTGATTGTAGAATTTTTGTTGTTTGGTTGCCAAGAAAATTAGGAAATCAAGAGAAATTTGCTATTTTAAATTGAGGGTTTCTTTCTTTTTCTTTTTTTAAATTTTCCGGGAGCTGAAAAAACGTGAACTTTACATTCAGATTGACGAAAATCAATAAGTTTGTTTAGTCTAGAGTGTCATGCTGAAATCTTCCTTTTCTTTTCGTGGCAACCAAACAAGAAAAACTCTACAATCAGAGGGCTGTAATGTAGTGTTTTTCTGTTGAGTATTCTGTTGTTAACTTATGTTTTAAGTTATGAGAGATGCTGCAAGGAATTGCTGTTTGCATTTTTCTTGATTGTTCTTTTTTAATTTTATTCGATCCTTCTGGTGTTGGATTGATAGTCTTCTTGTTTTTTTCTATTAAATGTGGTAAAATTAGTTTCTGTAAGACTGCATGGTGGCCTGGCACCAACATGACCTAAAGGGTTGATGAAATTGAACATAAGAAAGTTGATTAAATTAGGAAAGATAGCACATGAGTTGCTTTCAGGTCCGATTTACTCTTTTGAAACCTTTTCTTATTAAGAGGGTCAGCGTAAATCTTTGATCATCAAAATCCAAAGGATGGTGACTGGTGATTATTAAAATTCATTGCTGAATTTGCGACATCTGATATATTTATTTATTTTTCCTGCTTTTGATCTGGTATGCTGCTGTTATTATGCCTGCCTTGAATGTGTTGAGAAATTTAGAGAACAGATTTTGGTGGATGGATGATGTCCCCTTCTTGTTCATTGCGGTTTCTTTTATTAGAGAATATGGGTTTTACAAAATATTTTGTGATGTTATCTTTATTACTCTCTGGCCTCTGTGTGGATGTGTTTGAGAGACCACAAAACATTAGAAAATTTCACCAAATTACCATTAAAAACCCTGATTTGTTTTCTATATCTAATTCCTTGACAGGTACTGTTAGTGCTTTGGCTATGGCAAATTCCAAGGGGTCAGCGAACATAAGAAATTTGATGTACTCAGGGAAACATCCATTACTTCCTCCAAAAAGTCCTTTTCCTAGTGTTTCGCCATCTTACATTGATCATGTTCCCAGCAATAGTTTTGGATCAAAAACTGCTCAAAAGCCTAGAGAGGGAAACACACATCATCAACGAACTTCTTCTGCGACTCTCTTCATGGAGGAGCAGCCTTCATGGCTTGATGATCTTCTTAATGAGCCAGAGACACCTGTTCGTAGAGGTGGTCATAGGCGTTCATCAAGTGACTCCTTTGCGTACATGGATGTAGCTAATGCTTCTAACATAGATTATGCAGAACAGGATGACTACATATATAAACATGTGATGTCCATACCTTCTTGGGGATCTCATGACCCTGATCATCACCAAGATGTCAGGCAAGCTTCTCTCTATTCTGAAATGAACTTGACAAAACAGAAGAATAGGGTTTGGGATTCATCTTTAAATGCCCCTACCTTTCCAAGTAGTCATTCCTCTGTCAGGGAGAATGCTGGTATGCAGAGTTCAGGATCATCATGTGCCCCACGGGAAGCAGATTGTGTTTCGGAGAGTGAAAAGCAAGATCCACTCGATGGTCCACATGATCCAAAAATTTCATTAGCAAAAAAGGACATTTCAAATTCCAAGTCTTCTGCATCAGATACTGATACAAAACGTGCTAAACAGTATGTCCTTTGTTATTCTTCTTCATTATTCTATATCTCACGCTTACTTTGATGTATTACTTGGACATGGAGCATGAATGAAATCACGTTATTGGTGTCATCATTTAAGCTTGCTAGTGCCCTCCTCTCCTTTCTGTGCTCAATTCATATTTCTTTGATGCACTGGATGGATCAAGCCCCATTAATGGTGTCCAAATGTGCATTATTGTAAGGATGCATTACAAATAGTAACATAATTATTTTAATTATTTCATTACGTGGATCAATTATTTCTGTAGATAGATTGGATGACACAACCTTAAAGCATAATTACTGGAGAGCTGATTCATGAACTCTGATTCTTAACATGAAGCATTACAAGTATGATATACATAGACTCAACGCACTTGTGACCCTACTAAAATAAAGCACCAAATAATTCTTACAGTAGTAAGCTCAAGAAGGACAAAAGTTTCCAAAAAGAATAGACTAACACCAAAGGAAAAAAAATAAAATTCCATATCACAGTTCATTCTGTCTACTGTATATGAACTTGTGACCACCTCTCGGTGCTTTCATTTGTGAAGAATTGTGTACTGGTCTAGGGTAAGATTCAGATAAGATCCTATTCTTTCCTAAACATAACTATTTAACATTTTTTTCATCTTGTTGTGGAGGATATATTTCTTCCTTCCACATTTTCTACTTGACTTCCTTGGTAATCATACCTGTGGGCGACAGATATCTTTCTTTCTCTGATCTATGAATATGCTGTGGCTTATGCTATTTTTACATTTCTGATATGTAAATAACCAATCTAAAATTTGGTATGATGTCTGACTGTTAGATGTCGCTGTTTGGTGGTTATTTTAGAGACCTGTTTGTAGAAGCTAGAATAGCTACTTATAACATGAATGATATGCAGAAACTGTTTGGTGGTTATTTTAGAGACCTGTTTGTAGAAGCTATAATAGCTACTTATAACATGAATGATATGCAGAAACGAGAAAGTTCATGTACTCTACAAAGAGTTGAAAAGCGATACTTTTGTCTATAACACTTAAAATGATATCTAATGCAGGCAGTTTGCCCAACGCTCCAGGGTCCGTAAACTTCAGTACATAGCTGAGCTGGAAAGAAATGTACAAGCTTTGCAGGCAAGTATCTCTATCTCTGCTGAAGCTGCTTGTGAGGTGTAATTTCCATTTAATTTGTAAAGAGTGTTGAATGAATTGCAAGATTTTATGATGTCATAATGTACCTCACAGGCAGAAGGATCAGAAGTTTCAGCTGAGCTCGAATTTGTCAATCAGCAAAATCTTATTCTAAGCATGGAGAATAAAGCTCTTAAGCAACGGTTAGAAAATTTGGCCCAGGAGCAGCTTATCAAATACTGTAAGCGCTAATTATTGACTTCTTGACAGTTAAGGTGTCGATATAGTCTTTTTATCTCTCACTTTTGGTTGTGGATTTTTTTCCTTCTATAGAGTCAAGAAGTAGTTCTCATTGTGAGAAGCTGTTTGAAAAAAATTAGTTGTCGGCCTATTTATTTTTTCATAATGCTAGCATATAAAAATGAAAAGAGTCAATTATTTAGTTTTAGGCCTATTTAGTTCTATTCTGAAGATTTTAGGGTATAGAAGTAATGTAGCAAGATGACTGAGATAAAAAGGATACTGGATTGAGAATGGGTTTATTGATCATCATGAGTGAATATGCTCTCATGTATACATTCTTTTTCATGTTTTTTCTCAACTCTTTGAGGTGTGTTTTCAGTGGAGCATGAAGTTCTGGAGAGGGAGATTGGAAGGCTACGTGCTTTGTATCAGCAGCAGCAGCAGCAGCAGCCACAGCAAATGAAACCTTCTAGCCATCGCCGTAGTAACAGTAGGGACCTGGACTCCCAATTTGCAAACCTCTCTATGAATGCCAATTCTAGCCGAGACCCTGTGACTGGTTCACTCCGCATTTAGACATGTTTTAGTCATGAGATTTGATGTGCCACTACTTTTCCTGCCTCTGGCTTGCAGAGTCTAGCTGTTACCATATGACCATAATTGCTGTTACCATTGAGTGGGATAAAGGCCAGCTTTCATCCTATTCTCCACCTGATTCTCACATTTTGTTTCTCTTCTTTCTTGTCCTTTTTTATTCTGATTAATATCCTCATGTGCACCTGGTGGTCATTGATCAGGCAGATGACTCACCGGAGGTGATAACTGAGAGAGAGGTTCCTATTTTGGCCTCTCCTGTAAGTTCAAGTATCAGAAATCAGGAAATTTGTATTCATTTCTGACCCATTTAGATGATACACTATTTGGAATCTAATTTTGTGAAGGATCGTTTGGGTCGATATGTATGCACTGTCTGTAATGTTATTCATAGGAAATGCTTTCTTGTGAAATCATTTCAGTGAAATCCATGTTTGCTTCCTGCTCTGTTTAAATGATGAGAAAAGCTATATTGGGTACAATTGCTTTTGCACAGGTTTGGGTAGGGTTTGCAATTTACCTGATACTTTGCCTGGTTTACTTTGGTTTACAGAATCATGAGGTTCTCTGCTCCGTTGATTTTGCTTTGATTAAAGGTCGTTTGAGCCTACATTATATATATTTGGCTGCCCTACTTTTTTCAATTTGCATGCTCTGATTTTACAAGATAATCCTTTAAGTTGAATTTTATTTTTCTACGTTTAGTTTGTAGAAGTTGAGAAAGAAAAGAGAAAATCACTCCAATTATAAGGAGAGAAAAAGTACTCGAATTATCATATTCTAGTAATTAAAAATACTATACTTGATGTAAATGAGTTTATCCTTGCTAGAAAAGTTCAATAGAGGTGGAGATTTCATTTAATCATGTTAGAAAAAGATAAATAAAAATCTATAATTTTTTATCAATGATTAAAAAATGTTTTGGAGTTGAAAATAAATATATTGAGATTTTTAAAATATTTTTAAGTTTTTAATATATGAAAATAAGTTGAGAAATAAGTTTTTATAATCTAAAAACTCGGACCTCACCTGGTCATTTTCTATTTTTTTTATTTTCATTAATTTCTATTTAAATCTTAATTGATACTCTCTTTTTTATTTTATTTTTAAATTATATAATTTTATTTTTAAGTAATAATTAATATTCTTATTTTTTTTTATAATTTCATAATACTTTAAAGAAATTATTGTAATTTTTTTCTAGTAATTTATATAAGTTGTATTTACATGATACATTTATAAAAGCATGTATCATTAGTGACTAAAATTAACTTATAAGATAAAATAAATAAAAACAAAAGAAATAAAACAAATAGTCTGGATAAAATATTTATATACACATTTATCTTTTGCTTTTATTAGAAAGACTATTTTCCTATTTTTGTATGCAGTATATATATATATATATAATTTATTTTATTATGTGCAATAATTTTTTTAATTAAAAAAATAAAAAGATGATGTTTATGCATAATAAAATAAATTAAAAAAATATAAATTGATAAATAAAAACAATTTGTTAACACTAATTAAAAAAAAATCATGATACTTGAAAACACATCAATAATATCAACTCTTTCTTATCTTTTTTTTTTTTCAAGAAATTAAATTAAAATTTTACTCATAACATAGCGAGATTATTAAACTAGTTATCCAAAAAAATTAATCTCTCGAGCGATGTTACTGTGCCTGAAAACATAAATTATTATTCATGTAATATTGTAATTACTATATTGCATCTTGATTATTTTATCTTTTATCTTTGTTATAGGGTAAAAAGATATTTTAACCAAGATATAAATATCTTTTAAGAATTGTAACAATTTATTTTTGTAATCATATCTTTAAATGCATAGTAGAATTACTACTATAACCCTTAAATAAAATAATTAAATGTCTTTTGCATAAGGATGTTTTTGTATTTTCATATTTAATAGAATAATAAAAATACTACATTATCTTTGTCATTCAAATTTTCTCGCATTGGCTTTAGGGATTTGATTTTAATTTCATCATGGTTTATTTGTTATTATTGTATAGTTCTAAGGGTATTTTTGGTTTTGTATAAATAACAAGAAAAAAAATAAAAAATAGCTAATGCATGCCTTGCATGGCTGGTAGTTTGCTATCTTTTGACGGTGAGTGCGGCTGACTCTTATGCTTTTAACTTTAATTTTGTTGCATTATTTTATTTATCCCGATGTCTTTTTCTGTTTTGGATGGCGTGTGTGGTGGCTCAATGTAATTTGACTTAAAATTATTTTTCTTTTCTTTTCCTTGTCTTTCTTCCTCGGATTACGAGTTGGCCATACAAAAAATAATACTAGTCCTTCAATTTATTTTTCTTCTTTTAATTCAGTCTTTCTTCGTTTATTTGTAATTGTTTTATTTATATTAATTATTTCTAATTGAATTTTATTTTTGATTTCTTTCCTAGTCATTTGATTTTTTAATTTTTTTTTTAATTTGGTTACCATTCTTTTAATTTATATTTATTTTTTTAAATCATTTTCTTGATTGATTTGTCTTTTTTTCTAATTCCATCCCAAGACATTTATTTTTATTTAATTTTTATACCAAATTTGATTCTAATTCTTTTAATTGTTATTTTTAAATCATTTTCATAATGGATTGGTTTTTTACAATTCCATCCCTAAATATTTAATTTCATTTGATTTTTCCCTAAACATTTAATTTCATTTAATTGTTATGTCAAATTTAGTCCTAAGACTTTTAACTGCAATTTGTTTTTGTTTTGCATTTTTTTATTTTGAATTTCATCCCTCAATATTTATTTGATTAAGAATCTTATTTCTTTGTATTTTTTAGATTTGCTCGGTTTCATAATCCGGGTAATAGATTTGAAGGATTAATAATTAGTACTTAAAAGTGCATTCTCATTAAGGATTTATGTCATCATATTGCACCTAAAGTATCATTAAATTCCCTAACAAAAGCATGTTTTATATTAGCAAGTCTAAAAATATAATATACCTTTAATTCATGGTAAATATTCATCCTAAATGCAGGTCTATCACATAAATAAAAGGATTGATTGATGAGTTTAAGGATTGAAATTGAAAGGATAAAAAGAAGGCCAAACTTAGCAAAGTGTTGCTGATGCATTCCAAACTCGAACACCGTTCGACAATTGGATTATATCTAGAGCTGTAGCTATTAGATTTAGGTCCATTTTATATGGATGAAAATGTAAGACATAGACCTACAACTTTTATATGGACTCAAAGACTCAGTTCTGCCATTTTCAAGTTCAAATCTCAGCAACAACAAAGATGTCAGAAGTTATCCTGCAGCTAAAACACTATTCGGTTTTTGGCTCATATCTTGAGTTCTAGAAGTCCAAATGAGCTCTGGTTTTTTTTTATGGAAAGCTGAGACAATTGCCCACAGATTCCACAATTCAGTTGGCTATAATTCTGATGTGAGCAATGACGTTTTGGCCAGCCAACAATATCAAAAATCAGCCCACAATAACAAAAAACCAGCAGCCATTAATGTCAAAAACCAGCCACCAAATCAATGGATGCCCACCAATTCTTCAATCAATCAATAGTTCTGAAACTTAGCCTATAAAAGGAGGCATTGTCCATGTATTTAGTCATATTAATTTTCAGATCAAAGTTATCTTCTTGCTTTCTCTCTACATCTTTGTAATGTTCAAGTTTTCTTTTATGCTATAGTAATCTCTTGTTTATGCTCTTTCATTTCCTTTCCTATACTTAGTTAGCTTATATTATGTTTATGTTCTTATATTGTTTATTTGTGTTTTTCTCCTTCTTAATGTTTAGCTAAGTTAATTATGTCAAGGTGAAAAGGTTTCTCTAATGGTGTTAGAATAGGTATAATATAAACTCAACATGAGCTTTAAATGTTTATATCCAAGAAAGATTGTTATTAACATGTTTTATCTTTTTATCTTACTAATTCTTAATACCTTGCTTATTAAATGTTTAATTTAGATTTGTGTTGTATAATATTTGGTACATCAAATGCTTGATCTTTCATAGTTTTCGGCCGAAATCGTTATTATGATAGAAACTTGATTTGTTGTTAACATAAACTAGCAACATGAATGCTTGATGATATTTATAAGTATGGTATTACTTATATAAGATAATTAATATGATCATGTTAGTAATTTATAATGAGCTAATAACGAGAAATCATCCGATTAGAACCTCCTTTGTGTGTGGTTTCTAGTTGAGTAATAAAAAGAGTTTATATTATATTTATTTGAAATACCATTAGTGAATCCTATAACCTTGACATATGTTTTGTTATTGTTTAATCCTTACATCAATATCACATCCCAAAACTTTCTTCAACTCCTTTTCTGTTATTATTCTCTTTAAATCTTTTTCTTTATTTGTAATTTATATAATTCACCTCCCTGTGGTTCGACCCCGGTCTTGCCGGGTTATTTTACTTTGACACTCCTGCACTTGGGATAAGACATCAACTCTTTGATCGTGTCAAGTTTTTGGCGCCGTTGCCGGGGAGGTAAGTTATTGTATAAATTAAATATTTTATTTTATTTTATTTTCACTTTTATTTGTTTTTCTAATTGTTGTTTCTTTTTCTTTTTCTTTTTCTTTTTTCTTTTCTTTTCTTTTGTATTTGCATGAGAGTTTGGACACGTACATTAAGTGGTAGACTTTCTAGAAAATCATCATTTTCTTTAGAAAACATGGCCGAAGAAGATAACCAATCAATTCATAATGAGAATAATGAGAATAATCGTGTTAGAACACTTAGAGATCATATGAATCCAACAAGAACAAGTGCACCATCATGTATTGTTTTTCCTCCTGATGCATCTCATTTTAATTTTAAGCCAGGTATTATTCAACTTTTACCCACTTTTCATGGCTTAGAATTAGAAAATCCTTTTTTTTATTTGTAATTTATATAATTCACCTCCCTGTGGTTCGATCCCGGTCTTGCCGGGTTATTTTACTTTGACACTCCTGCTCTTGGGATAAGACATCAACTCTTTGATCGTGTCAATTAACTTGAGTTGATTTTTATTTTTTTAAGCTTTTTTTTTTAAAAATTTGCCTATATTTTTTCATTTTCCTATTTATAAGGTCATCTTAATTTCATGTCTTAGGTTATGCGTTTGTTTACCCGGGGTGGTTGCCGGGTTCGCTACCAGGTTCGCCTGAGGCTTTTTTTACTATATTTTATTTTGCTTTGACAAATTTTAAAAATTTATATTTTTAAATTAACTTATAATAAAATTATAGGATCCGGATCCAGAGTTTCATAGGTTGCGAGCTATTTGAGATTTTACTATGTTTAGGATATTTTTCCGGGTTTGCTTGTTTTTTTATAAATGTTTTCAATTTCACTTCTATAATTATTTTAATCTTTAAAATTAGGTCTTTATTCTTTTAATTGATATTTGTTTTATTTTTTCATCAAATTACATCATCCTTGGGTTTTTTCTATCAAATTTTATCCTCACTTTTTTTGTTTGTTTTGCATATTTTTATATTAATATTTTTCTGCTGATGTTATCTTTCAAAATAAATTTGGTTGATAATGATGCTTTTTGATTAAATCTAGATAAAAAAATTCATCAGTTGCGACTTTAAGAGGTTAGACTAGGTCTAAAACATTTGTTGAGTTTGCCCTAATTGTTTTTTCTTTTTTTGAATTAATATTTTCTTATTTTCTTTATCATTTTTAACTTTTATTTTGTTATTTTTTATGGTTTAATTCTATTTTTTTGATATTTGTTCTCTTATTTTTTTTGGTTTGATTCTATCGGGTTACTCCTCAACAATAATTTTCTATTGCACCCTACCATTTGTTTTTATCTATAAATAATCTATCACATTATAAATAATTTTTAATTTTACCCCCTATGATTTTTTTAATCTTTCAAGTTTGGTCTTAATTCATTTAAATACAATTTGTTTTTGTTTTAGATATTTGTTTTTAGATTTCATCCTCATTAAGTTTTTTTCTGTCAAATTCTAGCACCATTATTGTTTCGCTATTTTTTTTGCAAGTTTTTTTAAAATTAATATTTTTTCAGAATTCTATTTTTTAAAATTAAATTGGATGACATTTCAGAATTTTATTTTTTAAAATTAAATTGGATGACATTTTAACTTCTTGATTGATTTCGAATCCATTATTTAATAAGTTGCAAGTTTTTAAGATCAGACTAGATTTAAAAGATTTATCTGGTTTTCCCTCCCTTTTTTTAAGCTGATTTTTTTGTTTTTTAAATTTAACTTGTTTTTTTTCTTGATTTTTTTTATAATTAAGTTAGTATTGAGTTATTTGGTAATGTTAGAGTGTTTTTTTGTGGGTTTTTTTTTTGTTTTTTTTATATTATTTATTGTGGGTTTTTTTTGTGGGTTTTTTTTATATTATTTAAATTATCATTTTAATCAATAATTTGAGATTTTAATTTTTACATAAAAGGTTTTTTTAACCCATGACAACACACAAACAACAAATCTAGTTGAAGCTAAAACGTTTTTAGATGCAGGGATAATTTTTGAATACACACAAAGGTTCATCATTTGTGTCCCGCTAAACGTGACGATTTAGATTCATTATTTGTGTCTAGTTGAACATACAAAACCTCTCCTACGTTAAAGTACAATTATTAAGCCTGCTTTAGCTTGTCTACTAATTATTTATTAATCCTGGTTTGGCTTGTCCTGGTCAACTCAGCGACGCCAACCTAGATCGTGTTGCTTTTATCAAACCAGACATTGTCCTAGTTAAACCCTGTAGTCTAGTGGGTCAGCCAATAACATGGATGATGTAGATCTGATCAACTTGAAAGAGATTTCATGAGGTTCATATATTTTTAATTTTTTTTAAACAATATTGTTTCATTTTCATTTTTATTTTTATTTTTACTTTTTTATCCAAGGCATTATAATTTTGTTTAAAACATTATTAAAATAATATTATTTTAAATTTATCCAATAAGTCAAACATTTAGGCTTTTAGTTTGATTTAACAACCATGAATTAAAGTTATTTAAGAATTAATCTCAATACTATTAATTTTAAAACCTTTACTAGATTTATTACTAGTGCTATGCTGGCGGGATAATTTTGTTTTTCAACATAAAACAATAATAGGGCAAGAGAAACCCAAATCCCGAGTCACTAGTTTAATTAGTAATTTAAATAATATGAAAAAAAAATACAACAATAAATAAGTTAAAAAAACAAAAAAAAAAAATATAAAAGAAATTGAGATGATCTCATAAGAGAAAAAACAAACTATAGAAAAAAATTTAAAAGATGAAATTGAAATAAATCATTTTTTTAAAAGTGAACCTTCGCTAAAATTTAAAACTGGTGATATTGGTTATGAACTCAGGGATAACCCAATAGAAGAAAAATAACAAAAAATAACAAAGCAAAACTAAAAGAATGATTAAAAAAAAATACTTGCTTGAAAAAAGGAAGAAGAACAAGCAAACTCGAGCGAATCTCTTAAACCTGGTCTAATCTTCAAAACTTGTAACTTATGAAATTGTAGACCCAAATTTAATCAAGAAGCTTAATTCTCAATCAATTTAATTTTGAAAGATGAAATCACAAAAAAACAATTAATAAAAAACTTGTAAAAGTAAAAAAAAAAAAAAACAGCAAAAAGAAGAATGAGTATAAAATTTAATAGAAAAAACCCAAGGAGGATGATTTTTTTTTTAAATTATCCCAAACAAAACAAATAGCAAATAAAAGTATAAGAATCAAATTTAAAAGATTATAAAATCATAAGGGGTGAAATTGAAAAAAATATTTGTAATTGATATACTATTTATAGATTAAAAAATGATAAGGGTGAAATTGAAAAAAATAATATAGGGAACTAACCCAATAGAAGACAAACATAAAAAAAATAACAAAACAAAACTAAAAAAAAAGATAAAAAATTGGAAAATATCAGATTAAAGCATGTTAAAAATACAACAAGACCTATATAAACCACCCAACAACTCTAAAATCACTAATAATAATAATAATTGAATTCATAAAACAAAAATTAAACTCAATTTACCTTCCTTGATTTGTTTAGAGGGAAAGACTAGCTCCGTGAATTTCACTCAAGAAGAGAAACCCATTAACACAAAGATCTTTTTGTTTTTAATGGTTTGATTGTGATCGAATGACAGCTTTCTCTTTCATTTACAAGGGGCTAATGAAATTCCTACTAATCCTATTCAAGATTCGAGGGTGAATCTTCTTAAAGAGAGAGGGAATGATACGGTTCAACCTTGTGATACCACCTAGGAAGCGACATATTTGGATTTTGGCATAGATTTTTCTACCGTCT
>NW_011500304.1:132509-152966 GCF_000495115.2 Populus euphratica | reverse complement strand
GTTTGCTTGGGGGATTATTTTGTTTTACAATGATAGGGCAAGAGAAACCCAAATCCCGAGTCACTAGTTTAATTAGTAATTTAAATAATATGAAAAAAAATACAACAATAAATAAGTTAAAAAAAAACAACAAAAAAAAAATATAAAAGAAATTGAGATGAAAGTTAAAAAAAAACCAACAAAAAAAAATATAAAAGAAATTGAGATGATCTCATAAGAGAAAAAACAAACTATAGAAAAAAATTTAAAAGATGAAATTGAAATAAATCATTTTTTTAAAAGTGAACCTTCGCTAAAATTTAAAACTGGTGATATTGGTTATGAACTCAGGGATAACCCAATAGAAGAAAAATAAAAAAAAATAACAAAGCAAAACTAAAAGAATGATTAAAAAAAAATACTTGCTTGAAAAAAGGAAGAAGAACAAGCAAACTCGAGCGAATCTCTTAAACCTGGTCTAATCTTCAAAACTTGTAACTTATGAAATTGTAGACCCAAATTTAATCAAGAAGCTTAATTCTCAATCAATTTAATTTTGAAAGATGAAATCACAAAAAAACAATTAATAAAAAACTTGTAAAAGTAAAAAAAAAAAAAAACAGCAAAAAGAAGAATGAGTATAAAATTTAATAGAAAAAACCCAAGGAGGATGATTTTTTTTTTAAATTATCCCAAACAAAACAAATAGCAAATAAAAGTATAAGAATCAAATTTAAAAGATTATAAAATCATAAGGGGTGAAATTGAAAAAAATATCTGTAATTGATATACTATTTATAGATTAAAAAATGATAAGGGTGAAATTGAAAAAAATAATATAGGGAACTAACCCAATAGAAGACAAACATAAAAAAAATAACAAAACAAAACTAAAAAAAAAGATAAAAAATTGGAAAATATCAGATTAAAGCATGTTAAAAATACAACAAGACCTATATAAACCACCCAACAACTCTAAAATCACTAATAATAATAATAATTGAATTCATAAAACAAAAATTAAACTCAATTTACCTTCCTTGATTTGTTTAGAGGGAAAGACTAGCTCCGTGAATTTCACTCAAGAAGAGAAACCCATTAACACAAAGATCTTTTTGTTTTTAATGGTTTGATTGTGATCGAATGACAGCTTTCTCTTTCATTTACAAGGGGCTAATGAAATTCCTACTAATCCTATTCAAGATTCGAGGGTGAATCTTCTTAAAGAGAGAGGGAATGATACGGTTCAACCTTGTGATACCACCTAGGAAGTGTCAGATTTGGATTTTGGCATAAAATTTTCTACCGTCTAGTTTTACACTATTGAGCATAACTCCAAATCCAACTGTTGGATCGAATTGAAACTTTACTAGAAGATTCTAGAGGTATTAGTCTACATTAGCATAAAGTTGACTTCATTAACCTCTTGTTTAAGTCTTTGAAATTTCCTTATTGCTAACACCTTTCTCCAACAACAATGCATGAAAGTAGTGACCGATAAGAATTTCAAATAAGCACGCCATACTAACCACTTGTGTATGTTGCAGGGTGCGCGACGCGTCATCTGGTGACGGCGAAGGATCTTGTCATGCCTCCTAATGAGGGGTGTTGTGTGTTGAAAAATTAATTTTTAGGAGTCGTTACCTAGTATTATGGTTATTAGGAACTTATGGTTTTTAAGAGTCTGAGTAAGGGACTGGTTATGCAAGAGGAAAACGCATTACCCCAGTGCACCCTACCTAAGATAAGCTGAGACGCATTACCCCAGTGCACCCTACCTAAAATAAGCTGCATTGTTGCTTGATTGTTTTTTAAGTTAAGTTTCTATTTGTTGGTCTTTTCTAAGACTCAGGGTAGATTTCTCTTCATGAGAGAGTTTCTACTTTATCGGGTTAAATCCTAATTGTTCTAAAGTCTGAATAATAACATTGCATTTATTTACATATTGTATCTTTAATACTTGAGGGTGTATTTTATCATGTAATTTTACATCCACAAATATTAAAGTCTATATCTGGATTCTAGAGAAAATTAGAAAAAATATTTTTGATATTTTGGCCAAACCTTGATGAGTGATCATAAACTGGTTATAATATCTATTTTTAGGTTTTCAAAACATGAGAAATATGCAATTTTTTATTTTTTATTTTTTTAATGAAAACATGCTAGAAAAATTTTAGAATTTGGCCGTATGCATGAAAATAATTTTTAAAAATAAAAATTTATTTAGAAGTTTTTTTTGAGATTTTTAGAGACTTTGTTTTTTAATTTTTTTTGAAATATTTTGGAGAAAATCGGGTAGTTTAATATCAGATTTGTATTTTACAATGTAAATATACAATCCGATATTATACAAAATTAATAAAAAAATATTAAAGAAAATCATAAACTTTTTTAAAAATTTTTATTTTGAATTTTTTTAATATTATAATATAATATAATATATAATATAATATTAAATATGGGCTGGGCTGACCCATCTAACTAGGCCGAACCCAAGAGCTTTTGGTTGGGTATATATATATATATAAAAGCTTCTAGGTTCGGCCTAGTTAGAATATATAATGTAAGTCATTCTATGCTTAATTAATCTATTCTAATTAAATTAGTGTATAATAAAAATAATAATAAAAAATCTAAAATTAGAATAGATTAATGAGGCATAGAGTGACTTGCATTATATATATAATGCAAATCAGTCTATGATTCATTGATCTATTCTAATTAAATTATTGTGTAATGAAAATGAAAAAAAAAGTTTAGGTTTCACAAACTCTAAAATTAGATTCAAATTACATAGAAGATTTAGGGTCTATTTAGGAGTATGGTTATGGTTTGTTTTTTAAAGTATTTTTTATTTTGAAATATATTAAAATAATTTTTTTTATTTTTTTTAAAATTATTTTTGAGATCAACAAATCAAAACAATTCAAAACATATAAAAAAATAATTTTTAGCAAAATGTTTTTTTATTTTTTTTTTAAAATGTATTGACCCACGTTTTCAAACACTCTTTTAATTTGATGACTATGCAAGTCAATAATAGTATATTAATAATATATAAAACTATTTATAAGTAATAAAACCTGAATTAAATAAATATCTCAAATCTAATTAAAAACATGAATTTAAAATAACAAAAAAAACGAAAAAAAAAACATCTGAAACAACAACTTTGGGGGTCTTATAATACAGGCATGAAAACAACCTCATCTAATCCAAGCTATGCTAATTTGCTAGCTAAACATTTAACAACGTCATCTTTATGTCGAACGGTTACAAGAATTGTTTGAGATCAACGGCCATGTCTTGCTTGAGCATAAAGCTAGCCGATAGAAATAATTAATTTTAGCATGGAATATTTGTTCCCTGGGTTTGATCGTAGCTAGCCCTCGGGGGTCCCTGTTTTTACTTAACTGGGAAACTTAATAATTATGGCCACAAATTTCTTCCATGGGTCCACATAAAATAGACTTATTCGAGGAAGGATCGATCGAGGAAACTTCCTGGTCGGCAGGTTCGTCGAGATTTTCAGGCGCTAACCCAACCGTTCTCGTTTTTTCCACGCTTATGACGTCTAATGGCATGGATAACTTTTAACTAGTCTTTTTTATTTATTTTTCGAATCAGCAAAGTTAATTATTAGAGAAGTAATGGTCTGTTAAACCTTAATTTTATTTTTTATTTATTTTTTGCAATGAGGGCATGCATGATTGTGGAAAATAAGTTTCTTTGGTATATGAAGAACAAGTTTCTTTTTATCAAATTTTAAATAGATAATTAATTTACATTAAAAATAAATAAATTAATAATCTATATGGAAAATAAGAAATGTTAAGGGATGGTTAGAAGAGAAACTAAAATAAGGAGAAGAAATAAGTATTTTCGTTTGGTTAAAGAAAAGTGAAAGAAAATGTAGCTTAATTTGTTTGTTTAGATGTATTATTGCTGGAAAAGAAATGAATACAATTTTTTAGAGGATATTATGAGAAAAATCCTATTATTTTTTTATTTACTCCAATTTTCTTTGAATTTGGGCAGAAATCAATTAAACTTGTGTTTACAAAAAAAGAAAAAAGAAAAAGAAACTTGAAGATTTATTTTCCTCTCCTTTTCCTTCATTTTTTAATTTTTATTTCTTTCACAAAGAAATAAAAGGGACTTAATTTTTTTTCATTACTCTTATTTCCATTCCGTTTTCTCAAAACATACAAAATACAAGTCTTTGCGATCGCAAGATTTAAGATATTCGAAACTTTGAGCAATAAATATAATACAAATCCACTTATCAATTGAAGCTATATCTCCAATGGAATAAGAACATCTTATGCTTTTGTTTTGGGAATCTTACTCCTTACGAAATCTATGGAATAATCACTATACATTAACATCGATTGATTATGAACAAATAACTATATTATATATTAGGAAAGCCAAAAAGGAAAAACCTAGAGTTGTCCGTATATGTGAGACAAAGTTGTGTGGAGTGATATAATCATCATCATGATAGTAGCTATTGTTTGAGATTTGATATCTAGATAAGGATTAAAACAATTAAAATTTTAATGCTATATATATGTTGTTTTTTTTATATTAATATAAATAGTATTTATAATTTTTTTTATTTTAATTAATATGAGTGTTCGAACCAACTTATGTGTATCTTAATTAATTTTACAGGTCTTGAAGTTGATAAATATATAAATCTCCAATGATTGTTAAATTCATGAAACTCAAATTAGTAAATTTTAAAAAATAAAATTAGAATTTATCAATTAAACTATATTCTCTAAAATTAATTCACGTTTATAATTGTACTGTTTGATTTCTAAGACAGGTGACCTATCTATTAAGAGCAAGCAGCACATACATGTCTTCATAAGGCCATATATAGCTAAAATAACAATTAAGAGTCTTTGAGTGTACTGAAAAGTGATTGCATGTAGATTTGTTTTTGATTTTTGGTATGCAGTTGAATACTTACACTTACACAAAAATATAAATTTTTAAAATTACAACTTGTCAAATTATACCAAGTGTCAAATTATACCAAGTATCTAATATGGAAAATAAAATTAAAAATTTAAAAATTAATTATCTAATATGTAAAATAAAATTAAAAATTTAAAAATTAATAAAATAAAACTAACTCGTATAAATTGATAAAATCTAACAAAGTGTAGTATATTTGACTTTTAAAATTAGCTTTGATCCAATAATTACAAAAATTAAAAAAATTATAAAAGTCTTATTTTTTTTTTACAATAGCTACAAATATGTTTTTTTTTTAAAAACTACTCATTACAAAATCAATTTATACCATTTCTATTCTTACTTATATTTTTATTTTCTATCCTTGTTAGGCTAGACATGTACCTTCAAAATATCCTACCAACTTAAACATGAATAAATAATTGTTAGGCATGTATCTTGGAAATATCCTACCAATTTAAACATGAATAAATAAAAAAGATACAAAAATACACCGTACACCAACTATAAAATGATATCCGAGATTATTATTTGTAGTGAAGTGAAGAAAACTATAGCTAGCTAGATTTAGAAATTAAATTGTCATTACTCTTACATATTACTCTTACATGTAAATAGTAATTGAGATAGTCCTAGCTTGATCTCTCATAGTCAACACAATGTCTTCATCTGTTTTTTCTTTAATTTATTGTTCTTTAACATTATATTCATTCACGTAGATAACCTAGAAATTACACTTTGAAATTCTTGTTTCAATTCCTTAAGGCAATGAAATAATGTTTAGATTGGTGAAGGATAATTATGATGAGTATGAAGAAGTGATAATAATTATTTTTAAAATATTTTTTTATTTGAAAATATATTAAAATAATAATTTTTTTAAAAAATATTATTTTAAAATCAATATATCAAAGCAATACGAGAAAATAAAAATAATAATTTTAAATAAAAATAAATTTAAATTTTTAAAAATATAATTTAAAATATATTCTTAAATTACCCGATCCTTGTGCCCGATGCGCAAACATAAAGCTTCTAATAATTAACAATAACCGACCAAGTCGTGCTCAAATTTTATCTTAGTTTTTCAGATCAACAATTACAAATAATTGATATAAACTAGCGACGCATAAATCGACAATCTAAACCCTCTTTTTCATTAATTGTCGCAATTACAAATAGTGATTTTAGGAGATAAATAGTCGAAAACACCAAATCCCTCCTGCACTTTATCACTGTAGAGCCCTAGCCATAGGTACCCTTTTGACTTCTAAACTAAGTCAATCACTGTATCACATGGAGAGCAATCTATTTTTAACTTGTACAGGAGATTGATGGCTCGCAAGACTAATCCGTCGAAGAACACACTCTGATACAGCCCAGCTAAGAATCGCTTGTTGTGGTACGTGTCGCGGGCCACTGAGATCATTGCAAACTTTTTCTAAAGCTCGTTGGTCTGCGCGGTCGAGAAGGAGATGAAAACAAAAAGAAAAAAAAAGACGGGCACCAATGGGTGAAAAGAGGGTTGGAATGTCCCCTCTATTTTTTTTTTTTATTGTGACTACGATGTAGGATATTTTTATGAGTTTTTTTTATTTAAAACAGTAGTATATTAAAATTATTAAAAAAATATTAATTTAATAATTTCTTAAGATAAATATATTTTTAAAATACATCTAAATATAATTTTTATAGTTATGTTTCTAAATTCTCATCTATTTTAAAACTGCAATAATCACATATATATATATTTATTAATGACTGATTAGAGATAAAGATAAGCATGTTTATTAATGACTAATTAGAGATAAAGATAATTAAAAGCCCAAAATTTATTAGGAATACTTACACTCCAATGATTGGTTAAACACAAATTGTGGTCAAATATGTCTCTAAGTTCCATATGGCATCTCTCTCTCTCTCTCTCTCATCCTCTGAGTTTGTTTCCTAGTGTCTATTAATATAGCCAATCTCTCCACCCAGTACCCTAGCTTTCTCTCTTCTCAGAAACTCTTGTATCTCCTGAAAAAGAATGGAACCAGTACATCTCTTCACGAAGAAACTAAAACCAACCCATATAAGCCATACTCTTTCATTTCCAACCCATGTCCTTCAGTATTTTACGTTTACTGAAGGAGCCCATATGATGAAATTTGAAGCAGTCGATGCTACTGATAATGAATGGACGTTCTGCCTGTCAACCCGTCTGACTGGAGCATACCCAAAACCCGTTCTTCTACGCTCTTCTTGGCATCGTTTTGTAGAGCAGAAAGGCCTTGCTCCCGAAGACAGGGTTGTCTTCTTCATGGAGGGAGATGACATGGTCAGGAGGTACACGGTTAGAGCTCAACGGAAAGTGATGATCTTGATGGGGCAAGATGTTTGGGTCGATGTCGAGGATCTTCCCCTGTATGGTCATTGAAGAGTTTGACGCACACGTTGTTCATACGAAAATAGTCCTTTCCACTGCACTAGTAGTTGGTAAATATAGCCTTATAGCTAGCTGGCTAGTTAGGCCATTTGTTTATCGGTAATCAATATCATGCATATTACTGTGTAATTAGTAACTTCTATGGTTTTCAAGTTTCTTTCCTTTTCTTCTTAATGCCTGTGCGCCCTATGAGCTTTGAATAGAAAGAATGTAACATTGAAGCTAATAAAAATAACTAAAAGTCTTTTCCAACAAGCCATGCAAGTGAGCGTCAATGGGGGAAACCAGGACCAGCTGGGACTGGTTCATGTGTTATTTCTCCTGCACTGCTGGCTTTATTGATTCGAGTGAGGCAGAGTTGCTGGCGATATAGAAAGCCCAAGCTTAAGATCCTGGAAACTTGAGACCTTCTATGAGCTTCAATATATTCTTAAGAAGACAGTTGAGGGAAACAATTTTTCCTCGCTCACTCACACAGAGGGGCTAACCATGCAGTAGACCAACTAGCCAAAATTAGAGTTAAATCTTAACATTAGACTTCATTGATTGGTTGTAATCCCTTTAATTCTTTGTTTCCTTGTTCGTTAACTCAAAAGGACGCTATAGAAAATAGCCATCAAGTGAGTGTCTGAAACAGCGGAAAGAAATGAAGGAAAAAAACAGGACAGGTAATAGTCAAGCTAGCTATGAAATCAAGCTCTGCTTTGCTAATGACATGCCACAACTTCCCTCTCTCGAAACTTGAAGAAAGGCCACTGTTCTCAGAGTTACCATTAATGGAAATAGAATTAAAGAGACAGCATCCTCCATGGTCTGGCTGCTAATCGAATCTGATTCCACAACCCAATTAATCTCTAATGCTATCTTAATGGGGCAAACTTCAGTCTCATTTGAATCCATGTCCTCAATCATTTAAGAGAAAACGCACAAGAAACGACCCTATGGGTCTCTCAGAACGCCTCCAATTCCTGCACTTCCTGGTTTCTCTAAGAATCCTCTGCATCCCATTTTGCAGTACCATCCTCGGGTTTCTTCCAGCTACTGTCAAGCTAGATTTTTTTTTTTTCCTTCCTGATGCAAGGGTCCACTGGCTCATCGATCATGGATCCCCTGTATCTTGTGGTTTTTAGACCATTTTCCACATGGCAGCAGCCAACTTCCATCCATGCTTCTACCAAACACAACTGTAAATATTGATGCACCAAGATTCAATATACATAAAGGAGTTGAATTAATTTCTGATGTACGGTCAATTGGTTTCGAATATCTTGGATTCTGGATGAATAAATTACGCTAAACAATACTGCAACAGAGACCTCATCTTTAATTCTTTAAGCGATCCCATGCTAGAAATGCTTGTTATTAAAACTTTCAAGCTTCTTGTGGGTTCGATGATGCAGTAAAGATGGTGGCTTGTTGATATTGATGGGGCAGTGCTGAATTCTGCTGTTAGTAGGAGTCGCCATTATTTTTGTCCCGGTGAGGATGATGTGGTGACAGCTGGAAGTGACCACGTATCCCTCATCACGGTGGTCCCCCCGGACGCTACAGTAGATGTTGACATAACCTAATAGTTCGGTGGTTTTGATGGCGGCGTTCATATGGCAAATCGTTGGTGGAAGGAGTGATCTCTGGTTTTAAGATACCCTTATGGTTTAAAGTATTTTTTTATTTAAAAATATATATTTTTTTATTTTTTAAAAATTATTTTTATATTACTAAATAATTATACATAAAAAATTAATTTAAATTATTTTTTAAATAAAAAAATCACAATTTAAATCCCGTTCTCAAACACACAATCAAAATGTTATATAGTGGTTTTATATGTATAAAGTAGACAACCTGCTTTCTATGATACCAAAAAATATGCTTTGTGACATGATTTTTTAAAATATTTATGGTGATTAAAATAAATATTTTCTAGAAATTACACAATTAAATTATTGATAAAAAATATATTTTCAGTTAAAATTTCATTTTCTGATCCATATATTTCATTTTTGTTTTACAAAAATATGTATTTTTATAAATAGCATAATTTTTTGAAGAAAGACTTGACATAATTAAAATGAAAATTTGCAAGAACTAAAATGACTTAAATCACTAAGAAAAAACTATTTGTTTAACCAAATCTCTCCTTTCTTATTCATGTTTTTTCCCTATAATTGTTTTTTAAAATAAAAGCTTAGCATCATATGAGAATCAAATTTCAATAAAAAAAATATTGTCATGATAATTTTGATCAGAAATATAAAAAAACAATTAGTTTTAGAAAAATATATAAAAATTAACAAAAAAATGAAAAAAAAATCAAATTGAATATTCATGAGCAATTGTTTCTATAAAAAAAACTATGCATGCTAGATTTAGATAATTGTTTTTAATATAAATTGATTGAAAATATTACCACAAAAGCTCAAATCTTATAAGGCATAATTGGATTATTTTTTTTTTAAATCTTTTTATTGTAATAATCCTAATAAAAAGCATTTTATTATAAAATTCAAAATTCAATTGAGAAAATGCTTTCTAAATCCAAATCAATTTTTTCTGTTTCATTGAAGATGAAAATCACCTCTTTGAGTTCCTTCTTTACCGTATAATTTATAAACACCAAAATTAAACTTTTTAATAATTGTTTTTGTTTTTTTTTTTAATTTTTCTACCTTTACATCTTACTCTTGTTTTTTTAAATTTTTCTACCTTTACATCTTACTCTTGAGCTGAAAGAATCATTTTGATGTAGGACAGAATTGAAGCAAAGGTAGAAAAAGTAGTATGGAGATAAAGAAATCCCTGTAGGAGAAAGAGAGACTATCGATGTAGAAAGAGAAATCCCTATATATGAATTTATGTTCAACTATCAATGCTTTCAGTTGTGAAGAATTGTGTACTGTTTTTAGGTAGATTCAGGTAAGATCTTACTTATTCTTTCATGAACACAACTCTTTTAAACCTTTTTTTTTCTTTTCATCTTCTCGAGGAGGATGTGTTTCTTCCTTCTGTATTTTCTACTTGATTTTCTTGCTAATCATATATGTGGATAACATATACATAGCTTTCTTTCTCAGAGTTGAATATATGAATATGTCATGCCTTATGCTATTTTTAAATTTTTGATCTGTTAATAACCAATCTAAAACTTGGTATGATCATTATGATGGTTAGAAGTTATATGTTTGTGCTAATTTTGTTATTTATTCTAGGTTTTTTGGATTTTTTTTTAATTATTTTGGATTTTATTTTAATTTTAAATCTTTAAATGTTTTCTAGTAGTGATAGGAGTTTTTCTGTTCTATTTATAAAGATCCTGCATGTAAACCTTAAATGAAACATATATGTTATTATTTAAAGTTCACATCTGCAATCTTTTTCAGTCATAAAATCTTCAATGTTTTTTGTATTGTTGTCATCTTTATAGCTTCCAACTGCATCACATTAACAGTTAGAAAGTTAAACCCAAGAGCAGCTTATCATATACTGTAAACTCTAATTCTTGACTTTTTTACGGTTAAGGTGTTGATATATAAATATCCTTTTATCTTTCGCACTTTTGGCTGTAGATTTCTTATATATCTCACTCAAGAGTTAAGAATTAGTTCTCATTATGAGGAGCTGTTCGAAAAAATTAATTTTTCTGGCCTATTTAGTTTTCATAATGCTAACATATATGCAAAGAGTCAACCTTTACTTCCCCATTCCATACGGCTAAGCTTCCCAAGGAAGAGGTAAGACTTTTGTCACTGAGCGCACAACCTTGTTTCATTGTGCCATTTGAATAGAAAAGGATATTGAAGAAAAAATAATTATTATCCAGCTCTTGTGGGGGACTTGTTTTGTTGATATAGTGGAATAATCAGATAGTTGGCTTGGCAAAAGGTTCATGAAAGTTATGTAATATCCATATTTAAAGATGGGAAGTTTCTAACTTGTTGCTAAATGGGAAACATCTTCGTATATTTAGAGATTTCTTCTTTAAGAATAAATGTTCTATTACCTCCACGAGCTTCAAATTTATAGAATTGCTTTTGCACAAGCTGCGGGAAAGGCTTACAATTTACCTGATACATTGCACAAATTTGTGAAAGGTTTACAGAATCATGAGGTTCTCTAGTCCTCTGTTGATTATGCTTTGATCATAGGTCGTTTGAACCTTCAACCTTGTATATGCTTGGCTGCCCTGCTTTTGGTAGGTTTTAACATCATGCCCATTTTCCCTAGACACAGTATACAAGCCATCTCTATTGCCTCTCTCGCTCTTTTTCTAGTGACCCTCACTGTCGAAAGTCTATGAGCTTCTCAAAGAAAATATCATGATTCTAAAACACCAGTTTTTCCACAATGTCAGAGAAAGGCCTCTGACAAATCTTGGAAATAAAAGAATGGCCTGTTGATGTGTTGCTGCATCAAGAAATGGAAGTTGAAGAGGGGAAAAAGAGAGATTGAGATAGGACAGATTTAATACCAGTTTTTCAATCAGCCGTGACTTTTATATCCCACAGACTTATAATGGCATCGCAATTCAAGCCCCTGCAAGACATAAACTATAGCCACTAAGTTTCCATGATAGCCACGGCAACACAAACTTAATCTGGAAAAATAAGTTTGTGGAGCGGAATTTTGATGAAGTCAAATTCCAGCCCCTGAAGCAAAAGTCAGAGACACCAGGTTCCCATGAAGATCACATATAGATTCAAATAAGCTGGGGAGAATAAGATATCAGAGCCAAACCACCAATTCACATGTTCTTTTTGCACCTTGTTTTGCAAGAGCATCTGCCATGAAATTACCCTCCCTTGGGACATGATAGGACTTTACCAAACACAAAGTAGAAAAATAATAAAATTGAACCAAACAACATTTTTTAAACCTAATTTTGGGAGATTTAATGGTCAAGTGAATGACAAATTAGCTTCCACAGACACCTAGTTGTAGAATCATATGGAAATTTTTTAGCAAATTGGATCTTTTGTTATTGCTTTTTTAAATTATTAATCTGGTTTGACATGACTATATCTTCTCTGCAACTTAAATTTATCCTACTAGTTCATGAAAGTATTTATTAGATCACAGAACTTTTAGTTTCTACAAGTTCATCCAATTTGTACCTCTACGGGGGCGATTGCATCATAGCAACAAGTTGCTTTTCTTGGATTTGAAAGGCTGATGGTGTAGAGGTTATAGCCGATGAACACAACTGCAACATGTAGTCCAGTAGGAAATATAACACTTTTTTTACATGTAGATTTTCGAAACTCATATTGATAATGGATCAAGAATGCATGTTACAGATAAAAAGGAAAAAAAATAAATTCCATATAGCAGTTCATTCTATATATCTACTGCATGTGAATTTGTGATCAACTATCGATGCTTTCAGTTGGATCTTATTCTTTCATGAACACAGCTCTTTTAAACATTTTTTTGTTCATCTTCTCGAGGAGGATGTGTTTCTTCCTTGTGTATTTTCTACTTGATTTTCTTGGTAATCATATATGTTGATAACATATATATATATATATATATATATATATATATATATATAGCTTTCTTTCTCAAATTTGAATACATGAATATGTCATGGCTTATACTATTTTTTAAAAAGCAAGCAATGCAGACGAAGTGTCATCTATAAGCTTATGTTTCACCCACCACTATAACAACCGAAAAATCAAGCAATGTTTTTTTTTCCCTCATAAAAGCCTAATTTTATTTCAACCCAAGAACACATTTCTAACATCTTTATAACATGTACAAACTAATTTATTAATTCATAATACCTAAAAAAGATATAAAAAACTAAAATTAAACTAGATTAGTTTTAACTTTTTTAACTTCTATTTGTTTTTAGGTAACATTGAGGCTCTAAAGGACCATTATCAATCCTCTTTCATTACATGGAATTCGTGAACATCAAGAAAAAAATATTTTGATGATAAAAAATAATGTGAATAATAATTTTTTCTCTCATCGTTAGAATTCAATGATCCCCCTTTCTCTTTTCTCTAACCAGAAACTAAAAATTAACACAAATGAATTTTTGTATTAAAAGTGAAAATTTAAAACTTAAAGGGATCTAATTTATATAAATTGTATTATTTTTAAATATTGAGGATCTAAGTATATTTTTCACAAAATATTTGGCACGTGCCACCCATGTATGACACATTTTTTTATTTTGGTCCCTTTATTCTAATTTCATCTTTACCTAAAAAATCAAAAACAATTGGCATTTAATCAGGACCTAATTGTCTGAAATAAGACTTTAAGAATCAAAATAAATTATTAAAAATAAACAATAGGTCCATAATGTTTTGTGTGTGAAAAATGCTTCTCAGTAAAAAAAAAAGCCCACACTCTTGATATTTACTCTTTTATATATATATATATATATATATATATATATATATATAGACTCATGATGCTGATTATATCAATTGAAAAGCTTCGCCACACATGATTATATATTCTCCTTGTAGTATAATGATTATTCTCTAGCCTTAGTAAAGAGTAAGATTTCCAGACAAAAAAAAAAAACATAAAGTGTTGTTAAATAAAAAAAAAAACATCGCATGGGATTTGTTTTAGATTTATTGTTTAAAGTTTCAATCTTAAATCATTTTAGTTAATTTTTATCGCAAAGATTTATAGCATGAAGTTTTGAGAGAAATGAGTGGAAAGATGGGTAATATTATAAGAAAATAAATTAAACCACATAATTTTCTTTGTTTGAAAGCTAAAACTAGAAATAGAAAATAAAGGAGAGAAACATAAATCCTTAACATCTTTTTTTATATATTTTCTGATTGGTGTATGATTCCACTCATGTTGCACATCCTTTTCATCATCTTTGTTTTTCTTCTTGTTGAGTTTTAGCCAGCCTGCGATGAAGGGTACGCTTTGTCTGCACGGTAGATCACAAAACAAGTGATTGAACCTACGAATTCTTGCACATGAAATTACACTCTGGAATTCTTGCTCATGCTTTCTTTTTTATCCAAGTACTTACCATCCATGTCTTCTAAAAGCTTTCGAACCGGGTTCGTCTACAAGTACTTCTTTACCGAAATATAATGCATTAAGTGCTTGTTTTCATCTGAAGAAAATTATAGCAAACAAAAATTTAGATTCGATGAAAAAGCTACTACTCCCTTGTATAATTATTTTGACTAACTATTTAGATAGTGGTATAGTAGTAAAAATTTAAGATTAAAAAAATTGTTTTTCTTTATAGTTTCAAGTTTAAGTTTTTAGTTACTCATATAATAATTATTAGAAACTTATATATTTGTTAATTTTAGAGTTTATAAAATTAATTATGGTATATGCAAGCTGATATGAACATTCATATTAATTTAAAAAAAATTATTTTGGCCAATTCAACAACTGTAATGATAACTATAAATTTTGATCTTTTTGTTTAATCTTTTAACCATAATAATAATAGCATATCATATGGTTATTATTAATTAATGACTGAGATAAAGATAATTTAAAATGATTTAAATCCCAAATTTATTAGCTAGGAATAATTACACGCTAATGATTGGTTAAACTCATTTTTATCTCAAATCCCATCTTCATTATCTATATATCCCATCTTCACCTATACTGTGATGGCGGGAAAAGACACCATCTGCTACAAAAATCCCATTTTTGTAGCTATGTTTCTAAATTTTTATAGTTGATTAATTTAGGGAGTGTTTGTAACTGTGTTTTTTTTTTTAAATTAATATATTTTTGATATTTTTAAAATTAAAAAATATTTTAAAAAATAATTTTGATTTTATTTTACACAACAAACCCCCCCTCCAAGACTAGTAGGGAATGAGTTAGGATGTGTGATCTGCCCAGTCAAAGACACGTGTCAACTTGTAAATATACACGCATGTAATTTTAAAATATTTTGTCAACTTAAATATATATAAAAATAAGATACAAAAAGCTTTACATCAAATATAAAATGATATTGGAGATTATTAAGTAGTGAAGTGAAGAAAATTATATATAGTTAGGTCGTGTTTGTTTTTGTATTTTAAAAATATTTTTGAAAAGAATTAAATTTATTTTTAAATTAATATTTTTTTAGTATTTTTAAATTATCTTGATGTGCTGATATCAAAAATAATTTTTTCAAAATAAAAAATTATTTTAATATATTTCTAAGTGAAAAATACTTTAAAAAATAACCACAACTACACTTCCAAACAACATATGTTTTGTCATTACTCTTACATAGTAATTTAATGGATGTTTCTTAATTTTTCGTATACCTTTTAAAGTTACCAGCTCTTACTTACATGTTTAGAAAGCATTTTTTTTTCTTTTCAATTGTCTCATAATTAAAAACAATCGTGTGTTTCCATAGCCTATCTAATATATATGTCTACGCAAGGTGATAAATGGGTAAAAGACAACATGATATGCACTCACAAAAATGTTGGAACTGTGTATTGAAGTTGGATCTTAACACGCAAACTAACTATGTTATAATTAAAGAATATAACAAAACAAAATGAGGAGTAGATTGACTCTATCAATAGTATAGGTTCAAATAAGGGCAAAACACTTTACAAATATAAAAAATGATCTATGAAAATGTTGAAATTTTGCAAGACTATATATTATTGCTTCTAAAATGATAATAAATAAAGATGGTAATTTGTGCTCTTTTCCATGAAAATCTGCTTCCATTTATTTGAATGAGGTATAGAGGCTGTCCTCAAAGCGTCTACAATCCCAAAATATAGCATCAGCTAGGATCCTTTTCTAGAAGAAACTACTACTCAAGTAAAACAGCAATAGTTAACAATTGAAACTCAGATTACTAGATATGCATGGAAATGGTATATTTTTGTCTGAAAATAGCACATTTTTTTATTAAAAAAATAGATTAAAAGCCTTAAAAATCGATGAAAGTTTTTAGCTTTAAGAACATGAATGTAGAATTGATACAAATTATCCTGAAGTGGTTTTTAATCTTAGCATTGTTCATCAACTAAGGTCTTCCCTTTAGCATGTTCCTCAAATTTACAAGATTAAATGATAATAAAGAAGAAAGAAATTTAGCAACCTCCTTTTGGAAAAATCTCTCTTGTTCCTAAATTTTGATCTTTTTGTTTAACCTTTTAACCATAATAATAATCGCATACCATATGTTTATTATTAATAATGACTGAGATAATTACACTCTTGAAATTTGAGTAATATAAATTATATAATGGACTGTTTCTAGGAGGATACTTTTGAAGTAAAGCACTAAGTTATATATAGAAAGATACTGGAAGCGTAGGGAGGTAGTTAAGGGATGGAAAGGATGTAGTCGTGCTTACTAGGGGTGTTAAAAAAAAACCAACCAATCGATTAAACTGAAAAAATAAGAAAAAAATAATTGAAAAAATCAAATTGATAAAAAAAACCGAATAAACTGATTAAAAAAATCACCCGATCCGATTTGGTTCTAGTTAAAAAAACTTAAACTAATTAAACCGGATCAAACTGAATTGATTTAATTAAATCTAAAAATAATATATAAAAAGAAACATTCTAAACCTAAATATCTCAACCCTACCTTTCTAGGCCCCTTCTGTTTACCTTTGCTCCAGGTTCTTTTCTTGTCTTTCAGAGCTTTGGATCCCGCTCTTTCACCTTTTCAATTCCTCTTTTTATTCTAAAAGCTCTTAATTGGCTTCCCCCTTTCCCCCTTTCCCTCTCCCTTTCTCCCATTTCAAGCCAACCCACCCATCCCTCCCGCCCTCCGTGCTCTTTTCTCTCATATGTTAACTTTAAATCTTTCATCACTCTGGTCCATGGTCACTTTTTCTACAAGTGAGTTGAGCCTTATACCATGCTGCCTATCTCTTAAAAAAAGATCACTAGCTTGATGTGATGGGCTTTGGCAAACAAACAGATCAAACTAGTTCTTATTAGAATCTTGTTATTGAGTGGCAAATCGGCCTCTTGCTCTTTTGTTCTCTGGTTTATTTTATGGTTGCCTTGCAACAATGGTAGCAGCTAAAACATTTTGATTTTTTTGATTTTTAATGTTAGAAACCCTATCCGAACCGAACAAAACTGGTTCGATTTGAATCGGTTCTCGATTTATTCTGAGTTATATTAACTAGAAATGCTATTTTCTGGTTCGGTTGAATTTTTAAATTTAAATCAGACCAAACCGGATCATGAACATCCCTACCTGATGAAGCACAAGAAGTAATTTTACGTGTGCATGAATTTCTTATATAATTTAATTAACGGGCTTATAGTTTTGAAAATTTATGTAATAAAAGCCAAATCAAAAATGATTTTGCAGTTTCTAGCACACCTCAAGGCCATGTCCATCCCACCTTTTTTTCCAAAGAAGGATCGATCATCTCTATAAAAACAAAAAAGAAAAGTGAGAAACATAAGGAATCCATTACATGAGAGCTGTAATGGACAACCAGCAGACCTCTCTCATCTTATCCAACGGGAAAGTGTCAAAATTAATAACTTTTTAGATGGACAAAAGGCAGTCATTTTGAACACACTGCGTAGTGCATCGTATGATCTAGCTAGTGCCGTGATCTCAATCAGAAAATTTCAAGTGTTCAAATAACACAGCAGAAAATATCAGCAAAAATTAATTGCTCACTGTGTTTATATATATATATATATATATATATATATATATAAGGCTTAGGGAAACCCACCTTTATCCAGTGACGGTAACTGCGTAAGAGTGGATTAATCCACCCCTTGACCCCATCAAGGATAGCAAAATATTTCCTCAGGACTTAAGAGACGAGAAAACAAACCCTAATTTATTTTGAACTGTATAAGATGGGATGTGGTTGTCTATTTTGGGTGTGTTTGGTATTGTGATAATTATTATTGTTATTATTTAAAAAAAATTATTTTATAAAAAAATATTTTTAGTTAAGATTAGTTTGAAAAAATAGATATTTGCATGAATAATTATAAATCTGTGGTTGAAACTGAAATTATAAAATAATTTTAAAAAATATATATTAATATTAATAATTTTTAATTTAAATATTATAAATTTAACTATTTATAATTTTATTATATATAAAAATACGATAGTTAAGCTACACTGCATGAATAGTGTATACCACATTGCGTAATCAGTGTATCCTACACTGTGTATACTAATTAATTAACATAAATAATATGGCATACACTATTTATAATAATTACTTAACATGAACATGAACAGTACACGCGAAGAAGTACCGGAAGATGTTATCGTCACTCCCGTAAAGGAACAACTTTTACACAGTGAAAGAGTACATTTATGTGCCACTAAATTGGACAGTGTATACTATCCAGTCATTTGACACTAGCATAGTACAACTAGAATCTACTATTCTCCACTGTTCAGATTTAGATGTACTCCTTTTTTTCTTGTCCGATTTGTTTCCAGGGACTCTTGCACTGCGATGCGATGAATAAAAACTCAATTGGTACTGGAAGAACAAGAACAAAAGCTAAAGCAATTTACTTGAGAATGGAAAGTGTCTATGATCAAGTGGATTCAATTAAAACAAGAGCAATGAGCACATACTAATAAGTTGACAAAACCCCGCATAAGTACTGTACAGCAGATGTACACTCTGAGCATCTTTGGCATTCATCAATTCCATATGGCAAGTAGTACATTCGTGCATTGTTCACTTTCGGCATCCATCAGGACCATCATTATTATCAATACTATAAAAAGCGTGGAAAAAATACTGTAGTAGTTTCCATGTCTTTTAATCATTCTTATATATAACAATAGTTATTATTATAATTATAATAATTATTATATTATAATAATTATTATATTATAATATATACTTTTTTCATTTTCATTTCTTTTTCTTTTTTCATTTCTTTTTTGTTTTTTATGCCTTTATTGTTTTTTTTCTTTTAATGATTTTTTTTGTTTAATTTAGTTTGTTAATGATAATTTTTTATTTAGGTATCGTACTTTTATGACACGGATCCCGAGTTTGACGGGTTAACCTGATTTGACGAGTTAAGCCGAAATTTTATTTTTTTTTACTTTTTTTCTTTTTAATTAATTTTTTTCATTTAGTTTAGTTTATTAATGTTAAATTTCTTTCTATTTAATTATCAGACTTTAATGAAACGTATCCCGAGCTTGATAGGTTAACCCGGTTAATTATGGGTTAACCCGTCAATCTTTTTTTCTATTTAGTTATCAAACTTTCTTTACGTGAATTTAAGGTTTGACGGATTAACCTGATTTGAAGGGTTAGCCCATTTAATTTATATTTTTTTTCTGCATTAGTTTTTCTTCCTGTTGGTTTTTTTTTTTTCTGCATTAGTTTTTCTTCATGTTGGTTTTTTTCTTTGTTTTTTAATTAATCTATTTAATTATCATATTTTTATGAAATGACTTTATAGCCAGACCCACATCCAAGGCTCTTGGGCCCGATATTACAACCAAACTCACTTAAACTTGAGGCATGTAAGTTTAATATTATTATAAATATTTGTAGCCGGACCCACATCCAAGGCTATTGGGTCCGGTATTACAACCAGACTCACTTAAACTTGCGGCATGTAAGTTTAATATTATTATAAATATTATAAATATTACTATTGGGTCAAGCGTTGTACTTAGACCAAAGGCTCTTGGGTATATCTTTGTAGAAAGACATAACACTCTTAGATCTTAGTCTTTTTTAATATTTTTTATGTAAGAAAAAAATAATAACCCATGGCGTATGCCTTTGTTTTGTTTTGTTTTCGTTTTCTTTTTAAGCCTTTTATTGTGGACTCCACTATGCAGTCCATAGTGAAAAACCTAATGTCTTTAGTTTTTTTTTTATTTTGTGATTATTCTTTTTCTTAGTTTCTTAATATTAAATTTTTTTGTTTAATTATTAGACTTTCATGACACGGATCCTAGGTTTGACGGGTTAATCCACTTGATTCAAATTGTTTTTATTTTTCCTCATTAATTTTGTTTTTCCGATTTCATCTTTTAATATTGTATGCAATCCATGGTGAAAAAGCTGATGCCTTTAGTTTTTTTTTTT
>NW_011500304.1:112500-131654 GCF_000495115.2 Populus euphratica | reverse complement strand
AAAACATAGATGATGGGGCTTTTATTAGAAGAAAACAATATTATGTTCTAATGTTTAAGGTTAATATACATCCACACTACACTATATTTTCTTTTTTTTCTTTTTTTTTTATACATCCACACTACAAATTATAAAAAATTCAAAACTAAATAAAAATTATATTAAATAATTTAAAATTTACAAAATAGCCCTAAAACTCCAAAAATTGCAGGGAAGGCCTTCTGCAGCCGTAGGAATAATGGCGACACGTCTCCCCACATGTCACCGCCACTGTGGTGCGTGGGTTCATGTGTTACCGCAAGAAAACCCAAGCAAGCAGGAGAGTCAGTCACGTCTTCCTCTCTTCTTCCCCTCCTCGCTGACGATGACCTACAAAATACCAAAAAACACAACAGGCAAATTGTTTTAATCTTCTTTCTTTGTTTTTGGATCTGCCTCTCTTTCTTCTCCTTTAGATCCGCGTCATTGTAAATAGGCTCTTTTATGGGGTTTTTTTTTGTCTTCCCCTTCCTTTTAGGAAACTGGCAGAAAAAGGAAGGATGGTTGTTGATCTGTAGGTGCTGCTGTGTTCGGGCCGCCGCTGGGTTTGCGGGCACTGCTAGAGTGAGGAGGTGGGAAAAAGGCCGGTCTATGCAAAGGAGAGCTAGTGGGTAAGGAAGGGGATGATGTTTATGGGCGTTGTCGTTTGTGGGTTGCAGTTGGAGGTTGGTTGATGGAGATGAAGAGGGTGAAGACAGTAAGGACGACTGGCTAGGTTTCTGTGAGAGGGAGCTGCTGCGGGGCAAATGGAGGTGCAATGAAACAGAAGATCAGCTGAAAAGGAAAAGAGATCGCCCGAGGGGGTTACTTTGTCTGTCTTGACTAAGAGGAAGAGCAATGGCCGGAGGAGAAGGGAAGGTTAGGCGGTGTGGGGTCTTCTGGTGGCTGGTCTATGAGGGTTGAGAGAGGAGAGGGACAATGGGTGTTGGTTAGAGGCTGGGGGAGAGGAGGAAGGAAAAAAAATTAGAGGGGGGGAGGCGACTGCTTTGGGTGAGGGAGAAGAAAAGTTTAGCTTTTTAGGGTTTCCTTTTTTGTGTTGTCTAATGTTTAAAATTAACCCCCGAATGTTCAAAATTAACCCCTCTTCTCTTTGAGTTATGGACCTATATTTATAGGTAAAATATTGCTCAAGCCTCAAAATTGGTCTTTCAACTTTTTTTTTTACAATTTTAATTTTTCTTATTTTTTGTATTTTTTTAAAAACAAGCAATATCAATGTCAACTAAAATAAGGAAAATCAATGATTTTAAAAATGACATGTAAAAAGTTGAACGCGTTCAACAGATCTTTCAAAATTTAAATTCTTTTTTAGATGATGTTGAAAATACTAAAAACGATGCAAATATATTTAAAACATATTTTTTTGGATTTTCTTTGTTTTTTCACTATTTTTGGATTGTTCAAAAACTTATAAAAAAGATAGGTAAAAAATTAGGTAGCAATAGATGCCCTCTCTTTACAATGCTTAGGAAGCAAAACTCAATGTTTTGCTTTGTAAAGCAAATAAAACAAAAATAATCTCATTATCTTGGGAGACCCACCCCTTTTAAAGAAAAATATTCTATTTTAAGGGGCGACTAGCCTACATACTTACACTAGTCTATTTTCATGGGCAACCTGCTCACACAAACTCACCCTAATTTATTTTCACAAGCGACCTGCCCACATACACTCATAGTAGTCTATTTTCAAGGGCGACCAACCCACATACTCATGGTTACCCTGGTTTATTTTCAAGGGCGACCAGTCCACACACTTAAAGTGGTCTATTTTCAGGGGTGACCAGCCTACACACTCACATTGGTTTATTTTCATGGGTGACCTGCCCACACACACTCAAAATCGTCTATTTCTAGGGTGACCAACCCACACATTTATATTGGTCTATTTTCATGAGCAACCTACCCACACATACTTAAAGTCGTCTATTTTTAAGGGTGACTAGCCCTTTTGATTAGGTTTACTTGAGATCCCATCTGGTGATCTAATAAGAACCAAAATCGATGCGTAGCTCGGTCAACCTAAAATCCTAACTAGTGATTCCCTTTAACTAAAGCTAAATTTTGTGTGGTTAGGCTAAATTGAGATCCTATTGCTGATCCCCTTTAACCAAAACTAAAATTATATGTGTGGCTAGGCTAAACTGAGATCCCTTTGTCGATCCCCTTTAACCAAAACCAAAGTCTGTATGTTGTTAAGCTAAACTAAGATACCTTTCGCCGATCCCCTTTAACCAGAATAAAAAATCCTTTGTGGTTAGGATAAACTAAGATCCCTTCGCCGATCCCCTTTAACTAGAACCAAAATCATGTGTGGTAGGATAAACTGAGATTCCTTTCGCTAATTCCCTTTAACTAGAACCAAAAATTATGTATGGTTAGGATAAACTAATATTGTTTTTGCCAATCTCCTTTTACCAGAACCATAAATCCTATATGGTTAGGATAAACTGAGATCCCTTTGTTGATCCCCTTTAATTAGAACCAAAATCATGTGTGTAGCTTGGTTAACCTGGAATCCCATCTGGTGACTTCCTTCAACCAAAGTTAACATCTTCATGTTGTGATTAACTTGGGATTCCTTCTACCAATCTTCGTTAACCAAAAAATATGTCCCTTCTTCAAGATGATAAGGTTCGAATTAAAGACTCTTCTTTATTGATCTTCTTATTTCTTTGAGATTTCCCTAATGTTAGGGTTTATCTCATTTTCCTCTTGTTCCAAGGTCAAAACCATTATTCTTTATTGTTCATCAATTCAATGATTCTTTTTTTGGTCCCCAATCTTGCTGGACTACATTGAGGATTTTTCCTGCAATAAATAAAAAATATATGCAATGTTTCAACGTTAGATAACATGCATACATCCTTACCTGATTTGAAATATAGGTCCCCCATATTTGATGTTCCATCATCACAGGGTGCCTTTGTTTGTTATTCAAAGCTTTCTTTATTCTTTTAATGTACTGGCTCGTTCGTGTGCTACCCTTCCACTCAAATATAAATGTAGTGCTTATCGTGGGTTGTCCATGATGATTACTGCTTTTGTTGCTTCTCAAGGTTGAGCATGCTTCCAAGTGAGGTGTTGCTCGATTCATCATGAAGGAGTTGAATGAATCATCCATCTCTTAGATTCTCTAAAGAATTGTCCTTTGTACGTGTTTTGCCAACACCCTTCAAGAGGTTTTCTAGTGTTTAATCTCATTTTAAATTGCTAATCAATCATGGACTTGGCCCTAGTTGAAACAATACTTTTCAAGTATAGTTATCATCAATCTTCTTGGAAATTATCCAATCATCTAAACATATATCTCATAGCTTGCAGTACAAAGGCTTATGGTTGTATGCTCAGTGTTCTTCTCAATATATTCTAATCAGATTGTGAAAAGAAATGTCTTGGCCTCATCAATGATGTTGCTTTTATCACCCATACTTATGCGGTGAAGTGCACATTTGGCTTCAAAACAAATTATCCCACATTCAATCTTCGAGGTGGGTGCCTTTCTGACATTCATTCAATGCAGTTGTGTGATAACATCTGTTGATAACCACGTTTCAAATGATGATAATATGACATTATCCTTCAAGTGCAGCATTATTCTACAGTCCAGCCTTGGTGGTGTGCATCTTTTCACCTTTCAATTACATTAATTCATTCATCCTCATCGATTGATAGCCATGTTTCAAAAGATGATGATATGAAAATGTCCTTCAGGTACATCTTTGTTTTCTCGATGTTTGTTGGGGTTCACTAGATCATGGACTATCTTTAACCTACATTGCCCCAGTACGATCTGAAATGTGCTCGTTCATTAATTATCTTTCTTTGAACATCATTGTCTTTAGTTTATTGACTCATCATTTAATCATCTTTCATTGCCTCATAGCTAATATGAATACCATTTGTTTTTTCTTCTCAGGGTCCACTGTATTGTCCCCAGCTGCTCAACTTTTCAAGGAGTGTCGATGAGCGTCAATGTCATTTCTATCAAGAATTTTGCATACCTAATCGATGTTCTTCTGTGTTTGATAATCTTCCTTATTTTGGAATCAACTCTCATATTTCAAAGATCATGTCTATTCAAAGTCTAGTTCGTTGAAATGAAATTAGAGATGTCCTTTTTTGAAAAGACCTTTTAAAAAATTAAGCTTTTTGATCAAAGATCCAACACACAGTATTCGAAATATACAGTCCTTTGATTGTCATATATTTTGAAAACAGAAATTGACTCGTTGTAAGACTAAAATGACTTCTTTGTTTTTTTTTTTCATGGTTCTTTGTATCCATTTTAGTCTCTGATTTTGGGTATATCTTTTAATGGTCTGTGATGAGGAGATGTTTTTTTGTGAATTTCAAAAAACAATGCTCAAGTCAAAACTCAGGCTTTATCAAGAAAGGTTGTTTCTCTTCTTAGCACTTATTTTATAAGCATACATACTAACCAATAGCTTAATTCATGAAGTCACGACCCTTATAGAAAAGCTCTTTAAGTTTTGAGATCGTCATTTATCGGTTCAAATTGCTTGCTTAATTAAAAAAAGGCTTTTAAAAGCATGTAATGAAAGCTATGGTTCATAGCTATGAACGAAAGGAATTTCACAAGCTCAAAAGGTGTTTAAGAGTTTCAAAGACCTAGGACCAACATAAAGTCCTTTTCTATTGTTCTCTTTATAGAGGAAATGACCTATAACCTTATTAAAGATAAGACTTCTCTTAACATAAGTCATAATACAACTCCACCTTTCCTTGATGAATAACCAACCTCAATTATCTGATAACATCAGAGGCTTTATAATGGATACCAAAAGTCATGTTTATAACTTAGTCTTTTTTTTTTGTATTGACTTTTGTTGTGCCTTTCTTTGATTGAAACTTCTTTTGCTCTTACTAGACTTGATAAACATTCTCCTTTCTTTATCTTTGACTTGCTTTTAAGCGAAGGTAATTTCAAAAAAAAATTTCAATTCTTTTTTTTTTTGCTTTCTCATAGCCTTAAAATTTTTTTATATGCCCCCAGTTTATGTGTTTTCTTTTAGCCCTCTCTCAAAGCTTTCTACAAATTGGACTTTTGTTCTAAGCCTTCTCCTTTATCCATTAATTATATCAATGTCTCCAAAATATCTCTCACCTGCCCCCAGTATAGGGTGTGATCCTAGTTAGATTTTTGTGAAAAAAATATTCTATCCAGCTTAAAATGGGACTATAAGGGATATAATTTTTAAAAAGTGAAGGGATAACAAAAATGGTCTTTTCTCATTTAAAGCAAGGTCAATTAAAACCGATAAATTTTGACCTCATCTAGTGTAATGATTGAGACTTGTAAGAATCATGATTCACGAGTCCATAATTATCGAATCCACTACATGTCATTATGCATACTGCTAAAACATAGCTATATGATGTGTGGTTCAATTTTGTGTGTGAGCTCAAAATTTGTTTGGTCACCTTTTGTTGTTTATCATGTCATTTCAACAATCATCGATCATTTCTGTAATCAAAACACTTTTAATCTTCATGATTGATTAACCTTTATTTGTTGTTATTGTTGTTGTTTTAGGATTGTTGGAAGCCTTTCAATAGCTAGGTAATCTTGGCAGTGTATAAAAACATGTAGCATCGCCATTACCGACGTGTGGAATCACACATTATCAAACTGGAAGAGAATATGATGAATCTAAAACTCTTCTGCTTCATCTTTGATCGCTCATAGACAGCGCAACAAACAGACACCTGTAGAGGGAGTTCTCCTCTATCGAAGTTTTAGTCTTCTTCCTATTTTTCAGCTTAGGTCTGTCTCTTCTCCCTACTTTTGCATTTTAATGCCAATAGTGGTAGGAGAAAATTATAGATAATTTGAAACTATTGTATTTTTTTTGGATTTTCCACTTGCAGATCCACAAATAGATTCTTGTTGAGAAAGCTCTTTAACGTTGAAGTTTGATGTCTACTCATATTTTTTAGACCAGGTTTGGCTTTTCAAGCTACAACAGTGTCTTCGTGCAGAAACTGATGAGAGAAATATTTGTAGCATATGCAACTTATAAATCCCCTCTTGCATTCCCCACTTGCAAAGCCATAAATGAATTTTTATAGAGAGAGCTATGCCATGTTAAAGTTCAACGACTGATCATATTTTCAGACCAGGTTTGACTCTTTTGCCTATTACCATGTTTTGCTGATGCCATTGGTGGGAGAAAGTTTCAAAGCATATGAAACTACTATATCTCCTTTTGCATTCCCCACATGCATATCCACAAACAAATCTCTATAGAGAGAGCTCTACCACATAGAAGTTCAGTGTCTAATCATGTTTTTTTTAAACCAACATCTTATGCTGCTAAATTGGAATTGAGCTCACAGTTAGGGTAACTTTAAAGAAGACTAATGCACCATGTACATGAGGCTAGTAGTTATTTGGTTCCATTAGAAGATGTGGAGGCGATGAATAATTAACAGTGCTACTGAACAAGGATGAAGGTTGTCACTAGTTGATGACTGAAGGCATTGCTGTTGTTGTTCATGACTGAAAAGAAGAGGTGTAGCTTTAATTAAATGTGAATAAGCAGTGTTCCCATAAAAGATTGTGTAGATATTCCCTTTCCATTTAATGCTCAACACTTGTTCAAGTAAATCTGAGTCTAGCTACTTCACCTTTGATACTATCAACTTCATTAGAACACTTAGCCTTTCTTTGACCCCTTTCTTTATTATCCATCTTTTTTCATCCAGTGTAGTAAATCTCAGATGGGGGAACCTATTTTTTCTCCTGGTGTATGCATGATAAATGTATGAACATGTAATCTATATGATGAACTTGCCTTTCGAGGGGTGACATATAATCGCAACTCTTGCATAATGAAACAAGAATCTTGATTCTTGCACAAACTTTACAATGAAAATTTTCTAAGTAACAGTCATTGTGTCACCCATAAATGTTGAGTTCAAGATGCTTCAAGAAGGGCTTGCTTGGATGCAAAACAATGTGTATAGAGTATACATCTTAAAGGTAGGTTCTGATCTTTTTAAAGGAAACAAAGGGTTAGTTTACTACTTGGTCTCTAAAAAGGGTCTTTTGTTGTCCTAGTGATCACCCTCTTGAAGGCAATATAGGGGCCTAGTAGGCAATGAGATGGCACGTGTATCAACTGTTACTCGTCTAAGCGCTCAATGAAGTTGGGGTTTATAGAAACTTAAACCTTGACTAAAAGTCGTAAGGTAAACTGCTAGTTCCTTTCCTAACCTAAAGTTTGTATGTGCTTTAAAAAAAAAGACATATGGTGTATGGGACAATTAAACAAAATACATGAGACAATTAAACAAACAAAATGCATTGAAAATACATTAATAAAGAAATAAAGACAAAAAAAGAAAAAAATTAAACACATCAAATACACAAAACTTAGTCCAATATCGTCAAAAACAGTACCTTTCCTAGTGGAGTCGCCATTTTGTCACACATCACCGCGCGACATCTACTAGCAATTTTTTTTATTTTTGTTTGCTTTGATTTGTTGGAAGTCACTGCCTAGTATTTAATTGAGGGCTACTAGAAAACCTAGGTGTACTAGTCTTGCCAGAGATTCACGAGTAAGGAACTGGTTGTGTAATCTTTAATCGTGAGCAAATCAAAATATTAAATTCTTTTTTATTCTTTGTAATTTTATCCCTAAAAAAAATATTCATAAACAAAATACAAACAACAGATTCACTTTCACTATATTTTCTTTTCTTTTTTTTTTGTGCATCCACATTACAAATTATTAAAAATTCAAAACTAAACAAAAATTACATTAAAAAATTAAAAATTTATAAAATAACCCCTAAAACTCTAGAAATTACAGGGAAGACCTTCTACAACCGCAGGAACAGTGGCGACACGTCTCCCCATGTGCCACCGCCACTGGCGGCACGTGGGTTCACGCGTCGCAGCCAAAAAACCCAGGCAAGTAAGAGGGTTATTCACGACTTCGTCTCTTCTTCCCCTTCTCGTCGGCGGTGACCTGCAAAATACCAAAAAATGCAATAAGCAAACTATTTTAATCTTCTTTCATAGTTTTGGATCTGCCTCTCTGTCTTGTCCTTTAGATCTACTTCATAGCAGATTGGCTCTTTTATAGGTTTTTTCATCTTTCTCTTTACTTCGGGTAGTTGGCAGAAGTAGAAAGGATGACTGCTCATCAGTAGGTGCTGCTGCGTTCGAGCAGTCACCGGAGGCTATTGGGTCTGCGGGCATTGCTGGAGTAAGGAGGAAGGAAAAAGGCCGGCTTGTGCAAAGGAGAGCTGGTGGGTGAGGAAGGGGAAGATGTTTGTGGGCGTTGTCGTTCATGGGTTGCAACTGGAGGCCGATTGAGGGAGATGAAGAGGGTGAAGTCAGTGGGAACGACCGGCAAGGTTTCTGTGAGAGGGAGCTGCTGCGAGGCAAATGGAGTTGCAACGAAAGAGAAGAGGTTGAGAGAAGAGAGGGACAATGTGTGTTGGTCAGTAGCTGGGGGAGAGGAAGAAGGAAAAAAAAAATCAAAAAGGGGGGAGGCGGCTGCTTTGAGTGAGGGAGAAGAAAAGTTCAGCTTTTTAGGGTTTTCTTTTTTGTGTTGCCTAATGTTCAAGATTAACCCCTCTTCTTTTTGGAGTTATGGACCTATATTTACAGGTAAAATGTTGTTCGGGCCTCAAAATTGGTCCCTCGACTTTTTTTTTTTGTAAATTTTGATTTTTTATATTTTTTTAAAAATGAGCAATATCTAAAATGAGAAAAATCAATGATTTTAAAAATGACGCGTAAAAAGTTGAACGCGTTCGAAAGACCTTTGAAAATTTAAATTCTTTTTTAGATGACGTTGACAATACTAAAAACGATGTAAATATATTAAAAGAATAAGTTTTTTGGATTTTTTTTGTTTTTTCATTATTTTTGGATTTTTCAAAAACTTATAAAAAAGATGGATAAAAAATTAGGTATCAACAATATAATTGTTAATGAAGGATAGAAAAGGCATAGTTATATTGTTGATGAAGGATAGAAAAGGCATAGTTTATTAACTCTTTGCGTAGGAAATTAAGCTGGGGAGTGTAGGGATCAGTCCTCCTTTCGTTATTGCATATCGTGTTTGTATAAATTTGAGTAAGGTTTTGCAGGGAAATGACTTTTGTGCAAAACTCTCTAGCTTAATTCAATGAAAATATTATATATTTTTTTAAATCTCATTATTGTTTATCTTAACTAATATAATGTTTTTAAATGAAAATATTATTTTTGTTTTTTTAAATCTTGTTGAAATAAATTAAAAAAATATTAAAAAAGTATGTTTATATTTTATGTAACTAAAAGCTAAGAAAATTACAAAGATTATACTTCAAATCTCACAAAACATTTTAATGATATAAACATCCAATTTCAATCGATTTTTCATAAATAATTTGTAATTATCATTGTTATTTTCAGATAAATACATGATAACTAAAAACAATTATTTAAACTGAAATAAAAACTTATAATAATATTTAATAACTATATTAAAATTAAAAAATAAATGAATTCAATAAATTTTACTCGAGGCGGTAAAAACACAAAACAAAAAGAAATAAAGTAAAGAGAAAAAGCTAGTACAAGGTCCGCCATAACTCTTGGCCCACGCACACATAGCGGTAGCGCTTGACCTTAGTTTATTTTTTAAAAAAAAGTTAATTGTGACAAACATAGTCTATTATCACAATTTAGAAGAAAAAAAAAAAGCACCCTTGCGTTAGTGATTTAAATGAACTTTTGTACTAAAAATGAAAATTTAAAATTTAAAAGTATAAATTATATTATTTTTAAATATTAAGAACCTAAGTGTATTTTTTACAAAATTGTTAGTACATGCCACCCATGTATAATACATTTTTTAGTTTGGTTGCTTTTTTCCTACTTTCGCCTAAGCAATTGGCATTTAATCAAGACCTAATTGCCTAAAATAAAGCAATTGGCATTTAATCAAGACTATTACCTAAAATAAGACTTTGAGAATCAAAATAACGTATTAAAAATAAACAATAGGTACACATGATAAGTGGATTTGTTTTAGATTTATTGCTCAAAGTTTCAATCTTAAATCATTTAAGTTAATTTTGATCATGAAGATTTATAGCATGTAAGTTTTGAGAGAAATGAATGGAAGGAAAAGTAATATTATAATAAATAAATAAATTAAACCACATAATTTTCTTTATTTGAAAGTTAGAAAGAGAAAATAAAAGAAGGGAAATTAAATCTTTAACTTTCTTTTTTTATAGATAGAAGTTTGATTTTCCTTGTTTTATAAAAGAGAAAATTAAAGTAATACAAAATGGATAGAATTTCGCTGATAAAATCCTCTAAAAAATTGTATTCATTCATTTTCCATCAATATATATAAACAAACAAAACTTCATTTTGAACCCTGATTGTTCTTAAACCAAAAATAAATAAAATTGATTTTTCTTATTTTAGCTTCTCTTCCATCCCTTATTTTACATATTTGCCATGTAGATTATTAATTAATTTATTTTGAATGTAAATGATCTATTTAAAATATGGTAACAAGAAACTCATTCTTCATGTAGAAAAGCAGACATAATCATTACCTTATAGCTATATATATATGTAAGGACTATGGACACCATCTATCTCCACATTGGTATGATATTATCCACTTTGGGTCGAAGCCCTCATGGATTTTCTCTTGGGCTATACCCAAAAGGCCTCATACCAATAAAGATATTTGTCCATCCTTATATATCCATGATCATCCCCATTTCTAACCAATGTAGGACTTTTGGTCGCATACCCAACAATCCTCCCCTCGAACAAAGGACCACCGAGCCTCTCCTCAAACGATTATTTATCCCTCCTCTGCCAATCAGGATTTTTCATCTTCTACTTCTCTCTATTTCATCGTGTTGGGGTCAGGACACGTCCATGAAGCATCCAGAGAGCACTACCTGACTTGAGAGTTTTTTGCTCTTTCTAGGTCAACTCCTCTTTACCGTGTTGGGATCAGGACATGTCCATAAAACATCCGAAGCACACCGCCTATCCAATAGAGCTGATCCATGGATTACATCGTGATCAGGGCCCACCACCTTTTGTTCCGCATTCTGAGAATTCATCCATCATGACTAACTCTGGGGCATAGGTCTAAACCTTCATGGATTTGCTCTTGGGCTATACCCAAAATGCCTCATATCAATAAAGATATTTGTCCATCCTTATATATCCATGATCCTCCCCATTTCTAACCAGTGTAAGACTTTTGGTCGCATACCCAACAATCCTCCCCTCGAACAAAGGACCACCGAGCCTCTCCTCAAATGATCATTTATCCATCCACTCTCTACCAATCAAGATTCTTCATTCTCTACTTCTCTCTATTTCATCGTGTTGGGGTCAGAACACGTCCATGAAGCATCCAGAGAGCACTACCTGACTTGAGAGTTTTTTGCTCTTTCTAAGTCAACTCCTCTTTACCGTGTTGGGATCAGGACACGTCCATAAAACATCCGAAACACATCGCCTATCCAATAGAGCTGATCCATGGATTACATCGTGATCAGGGCCCATCACCTTTTGTTCGGCATTCTGAAGATTCATCCATCATGACTAACTCTGGGGTAAGGCTCTGATACCACTTGTAAGGACTATGGATATCACCTATCTCTACATTTCTTATATTGTCCACTTTGGCCCTAAGCCCTCATGAATTTGCTCTTGAGCTATACCCAAAAGACCTCATACTAATAAAGATATTTGTTCTTCGTTATATACCCATGATTCTTTCCATTTCTAACTAATGTGGGACTTTTAGTCGTATATCCAACAATATATATATAAAAAACACTTAAGCTTTAACGCACCATTATTTCTTCAATAATTCATTTTTCATTCCATGACCAAGTGTTCAACAAATTTTTTTTCTAGGAACCCTTTGACTAGGAAGTTTACACAATCCTTCCGTCTATTTAGTACATAATAATTATTATTTTATTATCAATTAATTTTTAAAGCATTTTTTAATTAAAAATATATTAAATTAATATTTTTTTATTTTTAAAATTTTATTTTTGATATTAATTTTTTAAAATGATCTGAAAATATAAAAAATAATAATTTATAATAAAATTTAATTGAATTTATGTGGTCTGAAGTTGGATCTTAAAATAAAACATGATATGCAATCACAAAGTATTGGATCCGTGGATTGAAGTTGGATCTTAACACGCAAACAAACAATGTTATAATTAAAGAATATAACAAAAAAAAAATGAAAAGTAGATTGATTCTATCAATATAAAAAATAGTATAAGATCATATCTGAAGTGGTGCGGGGAAAACACTTTGGCCCCTCCAATCTAAGAAACAAAGAAAGAGGATATTTGCAAACTAGGGTTTGGTCTAGTGGTGGAAGGGGTTTGTCTCTTTTCACTGCACCTGGGTTGAAGCCCTAGCGTGCACGCCTGTCACCTCCGCGGTGCCTTACATGCCTACTGGGTTTGCAGGATATTCAGTGGGCCGTGGGGATTAGTCGTGGTGCGCACAAACTGACCCAGACACCCCACGTAAATCAAAAAAAAAAAAAAAGGATGAAAATGATAATCAATGGAACAACCTACGTCAATCAAAAAAAGAATGAGAGTCATGGTACAGTGACAATAAGCGTCCTGTATAAATAAAAACAGTACGGGTTCACATTTGAAAAAATTACCTCAATGAAAACAAAGGGCATGTGTCTTGGGCCACGACAGTGGCAAATATGTAGTATATAGGTTTCTTGTGGGCAAATCTCTTCACTATCTCTGTAAATCCCCTACCTGAAGGTTTTATTTATTATAACGTGACAGAGCTAATCTCTGCTCTCACAATAGCCTTCTCTCTTCATTGAAACTCTTGTATCTCCTGAGAAGGAATGGAACAAGTACTTCTCTTCTCGAAGAAACTGAACCAACCCATGTAAGCCATGCTCTTTCATTTCCAACCCGTGTCCTTGAGGCTTTTCCAATTCACGCAGGAGCCCATATGATGAATTTTGAAGCAGTCGATGCTACTTATAATGCATGGAGGTTTTGTCTCTCAACCCGTATGACTGGAGCTTACCGAAAACCCGTTCTTCTACGCTCCTCTTGGCACCGTTTTGTAGAGCAGAAAGGCCTTGCTCCCGAATACAGGGTTGTCTTCTTCATGGAGAGAGATGAAGCTAATGGCATGATCAGGAGGTACACGGTTAGAGCTCAACGCAAAGTGATGGTCTTGATGGGGCAAGATGTTTGTGTCGATATCGAGCACCTTCCCCTATATGGTCTTTGAAGAGTTTGACATGTAAGCTGCATGTTGGCACGAGAAGAGTCCTTTCCACTCCACTGGTACTTTGTTATTCTAGCCTTATAGCTACCGTTGGTTTCCAAGTAATCAACATCATGCGTATTATTGTGTACTTACTATCTTGTTCGGTTTCCAAGTTTCTTTCCCTTTCTTCTTAATGTATGTGTGCCTCTCGTGCCCTACGAGCTTTGAATCGAAAGAATATAATATTGAAGCTAATAAAAATAACTAAAAGTCTTTTCCAACAAGCCATGCGAGTGAGTATTCCACAAGTACCAGCTGGGATTGGTGGTGCGTTCATGAGTTACTTCTCCTGCACTGCTGGCTTCATTGATTCCGGTGAGGTAGAGTTGATGGCGATATACAAAGCCCAAGCTTACGATCCTGGAAACTTGAGACCTTCTATGAGCTTCAAAATATTGTTAAGAAGACAGTTGAGGGAAACAATTTTTACACTCACTCACACAGAGGGGTTAATCATGCAGTAGACCAACTAGCCAAAAATAGTGTTAATCTTACATTAGACTTTATTGCTTGGCTGTAATCTTTTTAATTTGTTGTTTCCTTGTTCGTTAATTCAAAAGGAAGCTATTGAAAATAGCCATTAAGTGAGTGGCTGAAACAGAGGAAAGAAATTAAGGAAAAAGCACAGAACAGGTAATAGTCAAGCTAGCTATGAAATCAAGTTCTGCTTTGCTAATGACATGCCACAACTTCCCTCTCTCAACACGTGAAGAAAGACCACTGTTCTCAGAATTGCCATTAATGGAAATAGAGTTAAATTAAGAGACGCAGCATCGTCCATGGCTGGCTGCTAACCGAAACTGATTCCACAGCCCAATTAAGCTTACTTGCCAACGATGAGGGAACACTAATCTCTAATGCTTTCTTAATGGGGCAAACTTCAGTCTCATTTGATTCCATGTCCTCAATCACGCAAGAGAAAACGCACAAGAAACGACCCTATGGGTCTCTCAGAACGCCTCCAATTCCTCGTTTCCTAAGAACCCTCAGCTTAGAAAAATAATAAATAAATAAACACGTTTTTTTTAATGTTCAAAAACTGTAGATGTAAACCTTAAATTTACAGTTTAATTTTAAAAATAAATCTAATAATGTATGTTTCCTTAAAATATATATAAACCTTTAAATAAATTAGAAATAAAAAACAAATCAAAATACAAAAGCATAAAAAAATTAACATAAAATTCAAAATAAAACAATAAATAAAAAAATAATAAAATTGACCCAAACAAAATATTTTGAACCTGTAGAGATCTAATGCATGATAAAGTGGCTTCCTAATACCTAGTTATAGAAATCACCAAGAAAAATTTAAGTTCGAACAGATCTTATTTTATCATCCTTTTAAATCATTAACTTAGTTTGACATGACTAGATTTTTTGTTGTACTTAGATCTATTAATCTATTAAGTCACCCACCTAATTTGACAAATCATTTCTATCTAAATTCTTATAACTTTCTGTATCTCAAACTTGACATTTGTACCTTTAAGAGGACAATTAAATCAAAGCAACAAATTTCTTTACTCAAATTTGAAAGGTTGATGGTCGAGAGGTTACAAGTGCTACAAATTACAATAGCTTTTCTTCCAACATGAATCAAGTCTTTCCTTGGGGTTACAATAGCTTTTCTTTCAAATGAAAGGTTGATGTTCGAGATGTTATAAGGCAAACATGTAGACCATTGGGAAATATGATACTTTTTTTTTTTTTGTAATATGTAGATCTTTGAAACTCATATTAATAATGGATTAACAATGTTATATATAAAAAAATTAATTCATATTGCAATTTATTTTGTATATTGTATATGAATTTGTGGTAAGCTCTCGATATTTTCAGTTGTGAAAATTTTTGTACTGGTCTTAATTAGATTCAAATAAGATCTTTTTTTTTTTCCCTTCTAAACTCAATTTTTTTAAACTTATTTTTTTCATCTTGTTAAGGAGGATGTGTTTCTTCATTCTACATTTTTTAATTGACTTGGTAATTGTATTTGTGGAAGAAAAATAGCTTTTTTTTTTCTTCTCGTAGTTAAGTATATGAATATGTTGTAGCTTGTGCTATTTTTAATTTCTAATATGTTAATAACCAATCTAAAATTTGTTATGATGATTATGATGGTTAGAAGTTCTTGTTTGTTCTGATTTTGATATTTCTCTTATTTTTTTTAATTATATTTTAATTTCTCTTATGTTTTTAGATATTTAAATGTTTTCTAGTAGAGGTAGGGTTCTTCTGTTTTATTTATAGGTTTTGTAAACCTTAAAGGAAATACACTTCATTATATTTATTTTTAGAAAATAAAACTTTGAATTTAAATTTTTAAGACTTGTCATTTGAGCACGTAACCTTGTTTCTCCGTGCCATTTGAAAGTAAAAGGATATTGAAGATAGATTAAATGCTATCCAACTTTTGTGATGGACTTGTTTTCCTGATATCGACGTGAGGGTGATGTTGGGACTAGCACACTTTAAGATGTTAGCTAATGTGAGCCTCTTGAGAGATATCTTGTTGAGAAAAAAAAAGAGTTTTGGGTTTAACTATAAAATTATCATTAAGATTTAGGAGTTTTTTTTTAGTATTAAGGTTATTAGAAAACTTATGGTATGCAAAAGTTTAAGTAAATGATTGGTTGTGTAAGGGGAAGACGCATCACCATCAATACACACTACTTTACGATAAGCTACATTGTTATTTGATTATTTTTTTAAGTCAAGTTTCTATATGTTGGTTTTCTTCTAAGGTCTAAGAAAGATCTTTATTTCGTAAGAGTTTCTACTTCATTGGGTTCAATTCTAATAATTTTAAAGTCTCAATTTTAGCATCGCATTTATTATGCTCTTTGTATTTTTAATATATAAGCATGAACTCTATTGTTTAGTTTTACATCCTTAAATATTAAAGTCTACATCTAAACCTTAATATAAAATGAATAAAATGATTGGTGAAGGGTTTATGACATTTTAACCAAATCCTAACGGGTAATCATAAACTGGTTATGATATCCATTTTTTAAAAAAAAAAACATGAGAAAGATGCAAAAACAATTTTATAAAAACTTGTCTGGAAAATTTTTTAGAATCTGGTCATATACATGAATTTTTTTTTGTTTTTTTGGAAAGAGGAAATTAATTTAACAATCTTGAGATTTGTTTATTTTTAATTTTTTTAAGAAATGTTTCGGGGAAAACAAGATATTTTAATGCCAGATATGTATTTTATAGTGTCAAAATACAACTCAATATTATGTCAAAATGATAAAACAAAACATGTGAGAAAATCACAATTTGTTTTAAAGGACTTATGCATTTTTTTTTGGAATGTTTCATACTCAATATTATGTCAAAATGATAAAAAAAAAATGTGAGAAAATCACAATTTATTTTAAAGGACTTATGCATTTTTTTTGGAATGTTTTCATTTTTTTATAATAATATTATATTATTATTATTAAATATATGGGCTGGGCCTAGCCCAATTAATTAGGTTGATATCAGCCTAACAAATCTGATGGAAGAGGGACGTTTTGCCTCTACTAGTGTCGAATCTAGGCCCTTGATTCGATATAAAAGCATCCCAATCGTTAACTCAAAGTAGCTATAATTGGTTGTCAAATTTGTTGCAGAAAAATGGCTAATCGAGTTGGCCATTTTAGGGTGGTGTCACAACCTTTCTAGTGTCATTCAGCCAAAACAGACCACATTAGAGTGTAGTTAGATGTTAGGTGATCATTTTCATGTATGTTGTCTAATTTAATGGAGAGACAAAACATTAAATATCTTGAGAATGTAGCACCCTAAGTAGCGTTTTCGGCTAAAAATTTGAAGAAGAAGATGAAGAGTTTGCTCAAACCGGTGTTGTTTTAGCAAAGTGCATTTTACTCATTTGATTTTTTATGTCTCTCAATTACACCTCTAATTGGCTCCAAATTTTCAATTTTGCTTAATTTTGACTCTAACAAACTTCAATTTCAACTCGAATTTCAACGCTTTTTTGATTTTAGTCCTTGGTCTTAAATTTATACAATTTAACCCCTAATTGACCATTGAACTTTTAAATTTCTTCAATTCCATCCATGATTTCAGCCGATTAGGTCCTTAAAGTTTGATGTCTTTTGCAAAATGGTACTTGCTGTGAATTTCTTCAATTTAGCCTTCAATTAACCATTAAACTTTTAGTTCTCTTCAATTTCATCTCTAATTTCAATCAATTGGGTTGCCATAGTTTGATGTCATTTACAAGATAGTATTTGGCTTTGAATTTCTTCAATTTAGCCTTAACCAACCTCAAAACTTTGATTTTCTTGCAATTTTACCCTTAATTTCAATCAATTGATTTGGTAAAAATTAAATTTCATCTCATAAAATTCCAATCTTCTCAATTAAGCCAAAATTGAGCTCTTAAACATAACTTTTCATCAATTAAGCCCCTAATAAAATTAATTTGACTCATTTAAATTATAATTACATCCCACCTAATTAAATCCTTCAATTAGGTTCAAATTAATTCTTAAACATAATTAAACTTTAATTTGGTATATGATTAGATCAAATTGGCCTATTAAAAATCTAATTATGTCACAATACTTAATTTTTATGCAGATTCGTCCAATAATAATTTAATTTGACTTTCAATTTGATTTATCTCTTTAGTTTTGAGTAAAATAAGATATAATTCGGCTCCTAATTTCATCTAAAATTAGAGTTTGATTTTTTTTCTACATGTGAAATCCTCCCGACTTGCTTTGACTAAAATGTCAATTTTTATTTTATTTTTTGATTTGTTTTAGTTTTTAAAAAGATAAATGTGGAGAATAACATAGAAATGAGTTATGGCAAATATATCGTGGAATAATCAGATGGTTGGCATGGCAAAAGGTTCATAAAACTTGTGTAGTATCATATTTAAAGAAAAGAAGTATATAACATGTTGTTAAATGGAAAACATTTTCAGAAAAGAAATATATAACATGAGTTATTTCTAATAGGAAGGCAACAAGACTTCATCAAGATTAAAAAAGAGCAAGATCATTTTCAGAAAAGAAATATATGGAATAACAAGTGAAAGTCATACTCACAACAAAGGTAGAGGTAGAAGTAGAGGAATAGGAAGAACATAATTTCACCTAAAGGGGAAGTGACAATTCTTATTGCACTATTTGCAAAAGAAGTGGTCATGTAACTCAAGATTGTTTACGAGATGCAAAAATTCCTCTCATTCTGAAAGAAACTATTGGCACAAGGAAAAAGCATATGGTAATGGAGATATCAATGCAGCAAACTTTTCCAGGATGAACATCAGTTGTTCTATTCCTGCATAAATATAAAACACAAAAGAGAAGAAGTTTGATATCTTGATAGTAGTCGTAATCATCATATCACTAATGACAGTTAAAACTTTAATAATCACTCTAAAGCTTCCCAATCATCAAATTCTACTCAACCAAATCTTCTTGTAGGTCCTCGATCTAATGAGTAATCATTGAAGATCCATCAAAAATACACTGAGTCAGGAGTAATAGGATCCAAATGTTGTGCCCATCGACATGTTAGCATGGATGGTGCTCGAATCCACCTTAAACCTTGTATTATATGTGCAGGTGTTTTGGGTTCTTTTGTGTTTGAACTTTCAATTAATCATAGAGTTGTTTTTTACACGAGAGGCATGTTTTTGTATTTTTTAAGTTTTTTTATAATGAAAATTAAAAGCTTTTCGGATAACTATAAAAACTGCAACCCTACTGTTACAATCCTGCTGA
>NW_011500304.1:106339-112445 GCF_000495115.2 Populus euphratica | reverse complement strand
CCCAGTTGTTACAATCCTGCTGAATTACAAGTTTAGTGTTGCAAGTTTATTGAATCTATCGACTATAAGATAAATAGGTTTTGAATATCATGTGAATTTGGTATAATTGCACAGCAATGTTGTGAAGGATCGTTAGGGTCGATATGTATGCACTGTCTGTAATGTTATTCATGTGAAATGCTTTGTTGTAAAATCTTTTCAGTGAAATCCATGTTTGCTTCCTGCTCCGTTTAAATGATGAGAAAAGCTATATTGGGTACAATTGCTTTTGCACAGGTTTGGGTAGGGCTTGCAATTTACCTGATACTTTGCCTGGGTTACTTTGGTTTACAGAATCATGAGGTTCTCTGCTCCGTTGATTTTGCTTTGATCATAAGTCGTTATGTCCATTTTCCTTGGTATACACGCCATCTCAATTTCTACTTTGTACCAGCGCTGCTGCATCAAGAAATGGAAGTTGAATAGGGGAAAGAGAGGTTGAGATGAGAGAGATCCGTCGTCTTCTCCTCTCTCTCTATCTATTCTCGGTCCTCTTTTCTTCCTTCATTATATCCCCATGGGCGGTGGTTCCTCTCTCTCTCCACCCATCTTCCTTCACCCATTAGAGTTTTGGGGGATTTATATTACCAGTTAAGAAAATGAAGAATTGTGATAAAAAGAGAGGGAGAGAGACGCATACAGTAAAGAATGAGATTCTGTGGGAGTTTTTGTTTGATTTTCACATACATGACTTTTACTTTTTGACATCCAGTCTCTAAAATTTAAGAAAATAAAATACCAAGAAAAGAAAAAAGTACTTGGATAATCATATTCTAATAACTAAAAACATCAATCTTGATGATGTTGATAAGTTTATTTTTATGATAAGAGTAAATACATGTTGAGTTTTCCATTTAACAATGCTAGCAAAGGTAGACAACAGTCCATAATTTTTTTTAAGAGTGATTAATGAGTGGTTTAGAGTTGGAAATGAAAATATTGAGGTTCTTAAGAGCATTGTTTAGTTGTTTTAAGATAAAATCAAGTTGAGAAATAGGTTTTTATAATTCAAAAACCCAGACTTCAATTTTCCTAGACTGTTATGCCCAATGACACTTGGTCTTTCTCTATTTTGTTTTTAAATTTTCATTAGTTTCTATTTAAATCATAATTAATATCCTCTCTCTTATTTTTTTAAATTGTATATCTTATTTTTTTTAAATAATAATTAATGTTTGTATTTTTTTTTATAATTTCATAATACTTCAAAGAAATTATTGTAATTTGTTTTTTTTTTCTCTAGTAATTTATATATGTTGCATTTACATGACACATTTATGAAAGCACATATCATTTGTTCTTATTGACTAAAATTAACTTATAAGATAAAATAAATAAAAAGGATAGTCTGGATAAAATATTTATATAAACATCTATCTTTTGCTTTTATTAAAAAGACTAATTACCCATTTTTGTATGCAATTAGTGTCAACATTTTATTTATTTATCAATTTATATATATTTGTATGCACAATAACTATTTTTATTTTTTTAATAAAAAATAAAAAAATGGTATTTACACAATAAGATTACAAAATTATAAATTTATAAATAAAAACAATTTGTTAATACTAATAAAAAAAATGATGATACTTGAAAGTACATTAGACATCAATAACATCGACTCTTTCTTATCTTTTTTTAGAAATTAACTTAAAATCTTACTCATAACATAGCGGAATTGCTAAATTAGTTATCTAAAAAACTAATCTCTTTAGTGATATTACTGTGCTTCAACACAAATTACTATTCATTGTAATCACATAATTACTATATTGCCTCTTTGATCATTTTATCTTTTGCCTTTGCTTCAGGGGTGAGGTGGTATTTTCACCATAACATCAATGTCTTTTGAGAATTTTATGAAATTATTTTGGTAATTGTGTCTTTTAATACACGTTAAAATTACTAATATAACCCTTAAATAAAATAATTCAATGGCTTCGGCACAAGGATGTTTTTTTTATTTTCATATTTGATAGAATAATAGAAATACTACATTGCCTTTACCATTCAAATTTTCTAGCATTGGCTTCAAGGGCTTTGTTGTAATTTGATCATAGTTTGTTTATTATTGTTGTATAGCCTTACAGGCATTTTTGGTTTTTTACAAATAATAAAAAAAAAAATTAGCATGTGCCTTGCATGGTAGTTGCTCCACAGCCTTCTGGTGACTGGTTTTGATTATTATAACCATGATTCTATAGCATCATTTAATTTGTCTTAGTGTTTTTTTTCTGCTCTAGGTGATGCATGTGTTATGGTTTAATGTAATTTGGTCGGAACTTGCTTTTCTTTTCTTTCTTTCTTTCTTTTCAATTTCACTTTTATGATTTTTTTATTCTTTAAAATCTGGTTCTTATTCTTGTAATTAATATTTATTTTATATGAATTATTTTTTATTTTTTTCATTAAATTGCATCATTCTTGTGTTTTTTCTATCAAATTTTATCCCTTTTTTTGTTGGTTTTGCATATTTTTTTAGTAATATTTTTCTACCGGTTTCATTTTTTGAAATTAAATTAGTTCAGAATGATACTTCTTGATTGAATCGGAGTAAAAAATTTTATGGGATGCAACTTTCAAAGATTAGACCAAGTTTAAGAGGCTTGTCGAGTTTGACCTCTTTTTTTTATTTTTCTAAATTGATGTTTTCTAGTTTTTTAATCCTTTTGTTTGTTATTTTTTTATGGTTTAATTCTCTTTTTTTAACATTTGTTTTCTTATTTTGTTTTTTGTTTGATTCTATTAGTCCTCGACAATTTTTTCCATTTCACTCCACTATTTTTTATATATAAATAATCTATCACATTAAAAATAATTTTTAATTTTTCCCCTATGATTTTTTTAATCTTTCAAATTTTATCCTATTTTTTTAATTACAATTTTTTTTAGGATAATATTTTTTTTAGATTTCATCTTTAATGAGTTTTTTCTGTCAAATTTTAGCTTCATTGTTGTTTTTATTTTTTTTTTACCAGTTTTTTTTGTTAATATTTTTTAACAATTTCATCATATTAAAATTAAATTGGATGACATTTTAGCTTATTGATTGAACTTGGATTCATCATTTAACAAGTTATATGTTTTTTAGATTATCCTAGATTTAGGAGGTTTGCATGGTTTTTTCTTCCTTCTTTGAAGCTGATGTTTATTTTTTTCAATTTTTTTTTGTTTTTTTTATTAAATTAGTATTGAGTTGTTTAATAATTTAGATAAATTCAAGTGTGATTTTTTTAGTTTATTTTTTGTTGTTTTTTCATATTATTTAAATTGTTATTTTAACTAATAATTTAAGATTTGAATTTGTTTTAATTTATCATACATAAAGTTTTTTTTAATCCACTGCTGTACACGAGCAACATATCCAGTTGAAGCTAAAACTATTTAGATATAGGGGTAATTTTCGAATACATACAAAGGTTCATCATTTGTGTCCCCCTAAACGTGACAATTTAGATTCATTATTTGTGTCCAATTGAACTTACGAAACCTCTCCTACATTAAAGTATAATTATTAAGCCTAGCTTGTCCTGGTCAACTCAGCGACGCCAACTTAGATCGTGTTGTTTTTCTCAAACCAGACACTGTCCTGGTTAAACCCTATAATCTAGGGGGTCAACCAACAACAAGGTTGATGTTGATCTGATCAACTGGAGTGACATTTCATGACGTTCATATATTTTTTTAAAAAAGATTTTTGCTTAAAACAGTATAATTTCACTTTTGTTTATTATTCTTCTATTTTTTTATTTCAAAGCAACATCTTTTTTTGTTAAAAAACCTAATACAACAAACTCATTTTAAATTCATCCAATAACTCAAACACTTGGGTCTTTAGCTAGATGTAACATCTATGGATTGAAGTCATTTAAAACTTAATCTCAAAATTATTAATTTTAGAATCTTTACTAGATTTGTTATTCATGTTATGCTGTATGCTAAGTAATTTTTTTTTCAACATTAAAAAAAATACTAAGGCAAGAAAAACCCAAATCTTGAGTCACTAGTTCAACCAGTAATTTAAATAACATGAAAACAAATATAACAACAATAAATGAAAGTAAAAAAAAAACAACAACGAAAAAAATATAAAAGAACCAGATATAAATTTATCCAAATTATCAAATAACTCAATGTTGTAAAGAAAAACTGTAAAAAAAATAAATTAAACCCTATTAAATTAGGTGAACTTGAAGACGCAACCATGAACATAAATTGAGAAGATCTCATAGAAGAAAAAACAAAGTAAGGAAAAATGTTTGAAAGATGATTTTGAAATAAATAATTTTTTTTAAAATGAACCTTCTTTAAGATTTAAAACTGGTGATCTTGGTTATGAACTCAAAGATAAGTCAATAAAAGACAAATAAAAAAATAAAAAAAAACTAAAAAAAAGATTAAAAAAAGAAAATATCTGCTTAAAAAAAAGAAAAAAGAACAAACAAACTTGAATGAAACTTCTAAACCTAGTCCAATCTCTAAAACTCGTAATTTGTGAAATCATAGACTCAAATTCAATTAAGAAGCTTCATTCTTATTCAATTTAATTTTAAATTATGAAATTATGGAAAAAAATATTAATTAAAAACTTGTAAAATAAGAAAAACAAAAAAAAAATGAGTATAAAATTTAATAGAAAAAACCAAAGGAGAATGAAATTAAAAAAAATTAAAAAATTATCTCAAAATAAACAAATAGCAATTAAAAAAATAAGGACCAACTTTAAAAGATTGTAAAATCATAGGGGGTGAAACAAAAAAAATTTGTAATGTGATATACTATTTATAGATTAAAAAATGATAGGGGTAAAATTGGACAAAACAAATATAAGGAGCTAACCCAATAGAAGGTAAACATTAAAAAAAAAACAAAACAAAAAACAGATAAAAAATAAAAAAAAAATATCAAAAAAAAAAAAAAAAAAAAAATAAAATAAAAAAATAAAAAAAAAAAAAAAAAAACAGCTAAAAAATAGAAAAATATCAACTTAAAACATTTTAAAAATACAATAAGACGTATATAAACCACCTAACAACTTTAAAATAACTAAAAAATAATAATAATAATTGAATTCATAAAACAAAAATTAAACTCGATCTACCTTCCCTGATATGTTTAGAGGGAAAGACTAGCTCCAATGAATTTCTCTTGAGAAGAGAAAACCAGTGTCGCAAAAAGTTTTTTTATGGTTGGATTGTGATTGAACGATAGCTTTTTCTCTCATTTATTGTTATTTGATGTGTTTATTTATTCTTTTTCTACCTCAAATATTAAAAAATAAACAAAAAACTTTTAAACCAAAGTATGATTTATAATTTTTTTTAGATTGACCAAAAATTTTCTTCATGTTTTACATTTTGATCATCTTACTTTAAATTGTCTTTCTTTCTAATTTAATTGAAAATTTTATCTCATGGAATGAGATTTAAAAATGATCAAATTATACAGAAAAAGTTGAAATAAAAAAAAACAAAAATACAAAAAAAAAGAAAAAGAAATGTAATGCACTATTCATATTGGACCTAACTTATAACTTTTCAAGTGGTTTGCATTGTAGCCTCTATTATAAAACCTAAACTATCATGGTAGGTTAATTCAGGATTTATTTAACTCGGCACCTATACCATTTTAAATTAAAAAGATAAGATAAAGAATTGATTTGATAAAATACTTGGATTAACTCGTGACCGGGTTTATTGAAGTAAAATCAAGTTAAAAATTATTAATTGTTTTTTTAAATAAGTTAAACTTGATTAATTGTTTCAATTCATGACTTATTTTAAGCTGAATAAACTTCTAAAACTATGATATTAGCATTTTATGAGATTCGATGAACCTACATTAGGATATAAAGTTGAAATTTGAATTCATTCCATTGATATGTAATCTACCTAGGTAATTAATTACATTGGTAGCTCAGAACATATATGGTCAGATAATACTTTTTTGCAGAGGCGAATTATATATATAGTCACTATTGCTAATCCACGTATGAATAGAATTTTGAAAAAATACAAGAATTTTAGCATTCAATCTCCATGAATGGACAAACTTGTCTTTCCCT
>NW_011500304.1:83417-106283 GCF_000495115.2 Populus euphratica | reverse complement strand
GGACAAACTTGACTTTCCCTATTGTATAAAATGTTAATGCATCATGTGCAATATATAGCACTCCGAGTCTATATATATATATATATATAGCGCAAGTCACTCTATGCTTCATTAATCTATTTCAATTAATGTAGTGTATAATGAAAATGAAAAAAGAAAAGTTTAGGTTTCACAAACTCTAAAATTAGATATAAATTACATAGAAGATTTAATTTGATGATTCTGCAAGCCAATAATTATATATCAATAACATATAAAACTATTTATAACTCATAAAACCTGAATTAAAAAAATATCTCAAATCTAATTGAAAACATGAATTTAAAAAAAAAAAAACTCTAGAAGAATAACTTTGGGGGTCTTATAATACATGCATGAAAGCAAACCTCGTCTAATCCAAGCTATGCTAATTTGCTAACTACACCTTTAACAACGTTATCTTAATGTCGAACGGTTATAAGGATTGTGTGCGATCAACCGTAATGTCTTGCTTGAGCATCAAGCTAGCCGATAGAAATAATTAATTTTAGCATGCAATATGTATTGGCCCTTGGGGGTCCATGGTTTTACTTAACTGAGAAACATGAAAATTATGGCCACAAATTTCTTCAAGGGGTTCCACATAAAATAGACTTAGTCGTGGAAGGATCGATCGAGGAAACTTCTCAGTCGGCAGGTTCCTCGAGATTTTCAGGCGCTAAACCAACCGTTCAAGTTTCTTCCACTCTTGTGGCGACTAATGGCACGGATAACCTTTAACTAGTCTTTTTTTTATTTATTTTTCGAATCAGCAAAGTTAATTATTTAATAAGTTTCTTTGGTGTATGAAGAACACGTTTCTTTTTATCAAATTTTAAATAGATAATTTACATTAAAAATAAATAAATTAATAATCTATATGGAAAATAGGAAATGTTAAGGGGATGGATAGGAGGGAAACTAAAATAAGGAGAAGAAATTAAGGATTTTCGTTTGGTTAAAGAAAAGAGAAGGAAAACGTAGCTTAATTTGTTTGTTTAGATGCATTATTGATGGAAAAGAAATGAATACAATTTTTTAGAGGATATTATGAGAAAAATCCTATTATTTTTTTTATTTACTTCAATTTTCTCTGAATTTGGGCAGAAATCAAACTTGTGTTAATAAAAAAGAAACTTGAAGATATATGTTTTTTATTTTACATTAATGTGAATTTAATTTAATTAGTATTCATGACTCATGTTCATAATTGTATTGTTTGCTTCTTATGAGTTTTTATTTTATTTTTATTTTTATGAAGGCTTGGTTTTCCCAATCAAATCAAGATCATCAGCCGCCAAAATACAGTACATACATGTCTTCATAAGGCCATATACAGCTAAAATACAATAATCAAAGAAGTGCTACAAAAAGTAATTGCATGTAGATTTGTTTTTTTGCAATTGAATGCTTATACTATGGAAAAAATATAAATTTTTAAAATTATGACCAGTCAAATCATACCAAATATGTAACATGTAAATTAAAAACTTAAAAACTAATAAAATAAAACTTAACTTGTATAAAATTAGTAAAATCTAACCGGCTTTATTAGATTCACTTTTAGAATTAGTTTGATCAATAGTTACAAAAATTATAAAAAGAATTATAAAAATGTTTTACAATAGTTACAAATATTTTTTTTTTAAAAAAATACTCAGTTAGAAAAAAAAATTATACCACTTCTATTCTTGCCTATATTTTTACACGTAACTTGGAAATATATATCCTACCAACTTAAATATAAATAAATAAAAAGATACTAAAATACACCGGACACCGAATATAAAATGATATCTGAGATTATTAATTAGTAAAGTGAAGAAAACTATAGCTAGATTTAGAAATTATATGTATTGTCATTACTCTTACATATACATAGCAATTAAGATGGTACTAGCCTGATTTAATTTAATTTCATAGCCAACATAATGTCTTCATCTGTTTTTTCTTTAATTTAATTTCCTTAGCATTATATTCATTCATGGCAGAAATTGCACTCTGAAATTCTTGTTTCAATTTCTTAAGGCAATGTGATAATTATTTTTTAAAATAGTTTTTTAAAATATATTAAAATAATATTTTTTATTTTTTAAAAATATTTTTAATATTAACCCATTGAATCAATCTAAAAAAATAAAAAATAATAATTTAAAATTTTTAAAAATATAATTTCAAAGACGTCACCAATCACCCTGTGATTTCTGCCCGTTACGTGCAAGCTAGAGATCCACTGAAGCTTAAAATAATTAATAAATAATAACTGACCAAGTCGTGCTCAAATTTTTTCATGGTTTTCAAGACTTTCATAGCAAAGGATTAAAGAAAGTTCATTTGATACGATTGAGAGCTGATAGTGAGATCATAGCCATTGTGGCTGCGAACCCTTTCATTAGAATCATAATTGTTTAATCCAGCCTCCCTTGGGATTTGAAACTAAGTTCTTAATTAACTATTAAAACATTAATCCCACCAACTTATTTGATTCGGCTGAATTTTTAATAATTTTATTTATTTAATGAAATCAAATGCAAATTATGTAGGGTCGAATATCTTCTTAAAAATACATTATTATTTTAATAAAAATAATTGATATAAACTAGTGACGCATCAACAACCTAACCATAGGTACCCTTTTGACTTCGAAATTAAGTCAATCACATGAAGAGCAACCTATTTTTAACTTACAGGGGAGATTGATGTATCGAAGAACACACTCTGATACAGCTGAGGTCAACTGGGATTTGCCTAATATGTGACTTGTCGTGGGCCACTGACATACTGTGCCGTCACACTCTTTGGATTGGCCGGCCATTCAATCCTTGTAAACTTTTTCTAAAGCTTGTTGGCTTACGCGGTCGATTAGAAGATGAAAGAATGAAAAAAAAAAAAAAAACACGGGCATCAATGCTTGGAAATTGCCTTTTTTTTTTTTGATTGCGACAGTAGGATATTTGTAATAGTGTTTTTTTTTTAATTTAAAATATTCGTATATTAAAATTATTTAAAATATATTAATTTAATAATTTTTTAAAATAAATATATTTTTAAAATGCATCCTATTTGAAGTACACTCCCAAACTTAGTTTCAGCTGCCTTGTATTTTTTTCACTTCGAAACTTCTATTTTATGATGACAAATTTTGTGTTAAAATGAAATTAGGGTTAAATTGCAATTTTTATAGTTATGTTTCTAATTTCTTATCTATTTTTAAGCCGCAATAATCAGATACACATATTTATTAATGACTGATTGGAGATAAAGATAATTAAAAGCCCAAAAATTATAAGAAATAATTACACTCTAAGGATTGGTTGAACACAAATTTTGGTCACGTCTCTATAAGTTACATATAGCATCTCTCTCTCTCTCATTGTTTCCTAGTGTGTATATAGCTAATCTCTGCTCCCACCCTAGCTTTTACTCTTCACAAAAACTCTTGTATCTCCTGAAAAGGAATGGAACAAGTGCATCTCTTCACGAAGAAACTAAAACCAACCCATATAGGATATACTCTTTCAGTTCCAACCCATGTGCTTGAAGCTTTTTCATTTCCTGAAGGAGCCCATTCGATGAAATTTGAAGCAGTCGATGCCGCTGATAATGTATGGAGGTTTTGCTTGTCAACCCGTCTGACTGGAGCATACCCAAAACCCGTTCTTCTACGCTCTTCTTGGCATCGTTTTGTAGAGCAGAAAGGCCTTGCTCCCGAAGACAGGGTTGTTTTCTTTATGGAGAGAGATGAAGATAATGACATGGTTAGGAGGTACACGGTTAGAGCTCAACGAAAAGTGATTATCTTGATGGGGCAAGATATTTGGGTTGATGTCGAGGATCTTCCCCTGTATGGTCTTTGAAGAGTTCGACGTACTCTTGGTGCCCAACGAAAATAGTCTTTTCCGCTGCGCTAGTAGTTTGTTAATCTAGCCTTATAGCTAGCTGGTTAGGCCATTTGCTTAGCGGTATCAATATCATGCATATAACTGTGTATTTAGTATATTGTTTGGTTTTCAAGTTTCTTTCCTTTTCTTCTTAATGTATGTGTGCCCCTCGTGCCCTGCGGGCTTTGAATCGAAAGAATATAATGTTGAAGCTATCGAAAGAATATAATGTTGAAGCTAATAAAAATAACTGAAAGTCTTTTCCAACAAGCCATGCAAGTGAGTCTCAATGGGGGAAAACAGGACCAGCTGGGATTGGTGGTGCGTTCATATTTTATTTCTCCTGCACCGCTGACTTTATCGATTCGAGTGAAGCAAAGTTGCTTAAGATCCTGGAAGATCTTTTATGAGCTTCAATATATTGTTAAGAAGACAGTTGGGGGAAACAATTTTTACACTCACTAACATAGAGGGGCTAACCATGCCGTAGACCAACTAGCCAAAAATAGTGTTGATCTTACATTGGACTTCGTTGCTTGGTTGTAATCCCTTTAATTTTTTTTTCCTTGTTCGTTAAAATTCAAAAGGAAGCTATAGAAAATAGCCATTAAGTGAGTGGCTGAAACAGAGGAAAGAAATTAAGGAAAAAAACAGAACAGGTAATAGTCAAGCTAGCTATGAAATCAAGCTCTGCTTTGCTAATGGCATGCCACAATTTCCCTCTCTCAAAACGTGAAGAAAAGCCACTGTTCTTAGAGTTGCCATTAATGGAAATAGAATTAAAGAGACGCGGCATCGTCCATGGCCTGGCTGCTAACCGAATCTGATTCCACAACCCAATCAAGCTGACTTGCCAACGATGAGGGAACACTAATCGTCAATGCTTTCTTAACGGGGCAAACTTCAGTCTCATTTGAATCCATGTCTTCAATCATGCAACAGAAAACGCACAAGAAACGACCCTATGGGTCTCTCAGAACGCTTCCAATTCCTGCACTTCCGGTTTCCCTAAAAATCCCCAGCATTCCATTTTGCAGTAGCATCCTCGGGTTTCTTCCAGCTACTGTCAAGACAGATTTTTTATTTTCTTTTCTGATGCAATGGTCTACTGGCTCATCGATCATGGATCTCCAGTATCCTTTAGTTTGTAGACCGTTTTCCACATGGCATCAGCCAACTTCCATCCATAGTTCTACCATATACAATTGTAAATATTGATGCACCAAGATTCAATATACATAAAGGAATTGAAATAATTTCTGATGTGACGGTCAATTGGTTTCGAATATCTTGGATTCTGGATGAATATATTAAGCTAAACAACACTGCAACAGAGACCTCATCTTTAATTCTTTTAGCAATCCCATGCTAGAAATGCTTCTCATTAAAACTTTCAGGCCTCTGTGGGTTGGATGATGCAGTAATGACGGTGGCTTGTTGATAGTGATGGGGGCCGTGCTGAATTATATTGTTAGTAGGAGCCGCCATTTTTTTTTGTCCCGGTGAGGTTGAGGTGGTGACAGCTGGAATTGACCACTTATCCCTCACCACGGTGGGCCCTCAGGATGTTGACATAACCTGACAGTTCAGTGGTTTTGATGGCGGTGTTTGAGAAGACAAATGGCAAATCAGTGGTAGAAGCAGTGATTGCGTTTTTGGGACGTTTAAAATATTTTTTTATTTAAAAATATATAAAAACAATATTTTAACTCTTTTTCATATCCGCCTAATTTTTTTAGTAGCTAATAATTTCAGTAATCTTATACTCTCTTTCGTAGCCAAATAAATTCTGATAATTTCATAGGTAGTTAACATCCCGCTATCCTTTTTAATAGCTAAATAAATTATGTAATTTCATATGAAATTAATCAATATCCAATTATCTTCTTTAATAACCAATTAATTCAGTAATTTTATAAAAATTACTCAACACCCAACTATTTTTTTCATAATCAAATAAATTCCAATAATTTCATATAAATTATTCTATATTCTGTTATAAGAGAACCAAAAAGTAAAATTAAAAAAGAAAAAAAAAAGGAAATGAAAGGCTTCACTGTTTATATTACACCTAGCTTATAACCTTTCAATTAGTTTTTGTATTATAGTCTTTGTTATAAAACTTGAACTATTATGGGAGGTTGATTTAAGATTTGGTACTTATATAATTATAATTGTTTATTTTAATTTTCTTTTATAAATAGATTAACTTGGAACAATCCTCCCAATTTATGATCCAATTCCTAACCTGAGCAAACTTTTATATCTAAAATATTAGCATTTAATAAGATTCGATGAACCTGATAGTAGGATATAAAGTTGAAATTTGATTCAATCAATTGATATTTAACATAATTAATTAATTAATTTTTTCCAGCACTAAAAATAACAGCCACAACATTTTTAGCTCATTAATTAAAGGCTTTAAAAGCACACCGAATATCTTTCACCGACCTTTTGGGTTAAAAACAAAATATCATAATCAAGAACATATATGGTCACATCATACTTGGCAAATTATATATCTATAGTCACTATTACTAATCCACATATGAATACAAGTTTGAAAAATACAAGAATTTTATCGTTCAATCTCCATGAATGAACAAACTTGTCTTTCCCTGGATCAGTCAAACCTAAAATGTCAATGTATGGACTAATTTCATGTGCAAAGTACTTCAAGACTGTATATACTTTCCCTATTGCACAAAACTAAAATGTTAATGAATCATGTGTAATAGTACTTCGAGACTTCATATGCTTCATTTTATGTTCAATGTGAGTTAGCTAATCATGTGTGCAAGTCACTCTTGGCTTCATTAATCTATTTAAATGAAGTGTATAATGAAAAAAAAAGGTCTAAAATATAGAGAAGATTTTATTTAATGATTTGAAAGTCAATAATTGTATTTCAGTAATATATAAAACTATTTTAATCATAAAATAAACAGATCTAACTAATAAAACCTGAATTAAATAAATATTTCAAATCCAATAAAATATTAAATTTTAAAAAAATATTTTTTTTTCTAAAACAACAACTTTGGGGTTTAATACATGCGTGAAAACAACTTCATCTAGTTCAAGTTGTATTTATTTTGACGATAAATTTGTTTGATTTTATTAGATTTTTTATTAAAAAAATCACACAAATTGATGTAATCTATAAACATATATGCTAAATGTTCGAGATCACAATTCTAATGTGCTAACTACACAGTTGACAACGTTATCTTTATGTCGAACGGTTATAAGAATTTTGTGAGATGGACCGCACTGTCTTGCTTGAGCATGGAATATTGTTCCCTGGGTTTGATCCTAGCTAAGCTGCCTCTGGTGGCTCCTTGGTGGTCCTTGTTCTTCCTTAACTGAGAAACTTAAACATTATTAATTACCAACAATTTCTTCAATGGGCTCCACATTAAATAGACTAAGTCGTGGAAATTAAGAACAAAGGGAAGGATCGATCGAGGAAACTTCTCAGTCGGTAGGTTCCTGGAGATTTCCAGGCGCTAAACCAACCTGTTCAAGTTTTTCCACAGTTATGACGTCTAATTAATGGCATGGATGACTTTTAAATACTCTTATTTATTTATTTTTTGAATCAGCAATGTTAATTATGAAAGCAGTAATGGTCTATTCAACCTTGTTTTTTTTTTTTGGCAACTAGGGCATGATTGCGGAAAATAAGTTTCTTTGGTATATGAAGAACAAGTTTCTTTTTGTCAAATTTTAAATATATAATTTACATTAAAAATAAATTAATAAATTAATAATCTATATGGAAAATAAGAAATGTTAAGGGATGGATGGGAGAGAAACTAAAATAAGGAGAAGAAATTAAGGATTTTCGTTTGGTTAAAGAAAAGAGAAGGAAGACGTAGCTTAATTTGTTTGTTTAGATGTATTCTTGATGGAAAAGAAATGAATACAATTTTTTAGAGGATATTATGAGAAAAATCTTATTATTTTTTAATTTAATCCAATTTTCTCCGAATTTGGGCAGAAATAAATTAAACTTGTGTTTACAAAAAAAAAGAAACTCGAAGATTTATTTTCCTCTCGTTTTTGTTCATTTTTTATTTTTATTTTTTCACAAATAAATAAAAGTGACTTATTATTATTATTATTATTATTATTATTATTATTATTATTATTTTGCATTACTCTTACTTCCATTCCTTTTTCTCAAAACATACATACTACAAGTCTTTGCGATCGCATGATTTAATTAAGATTAAAACTTTGAGCAATAAATATGATACAAATATATCCACTTAATGGTATAAGAACATCTTATGTTTTTTGTCTTGGGAATCTTACTCCTTACTAAATCTGTGGAATAATCACTATACAACATCGATTGATAATCAAGAAATAACTATATTATCTATTAGGAAAGTCAAAAGGGAAAAACCTAAGGTTGTCCTCCATCACATAATCTCATGTGTGCTAAAGTTGTATGGATTCACATCATCATCATCATCATCATCATAGCTATTGTTAATTAGTATTCATGACTGCTGTTCATAATTACACTGTTTGGTTCTTGCGGTAGATAAACCAGAAATTACACCCTGAAACTATTGTTTCAATTTCTGAAGGCAATGAAATAATATTTATATGAATAAGTAGGGTGCGTTTAAGAATATTTGTTGTATTTTAAAGTGTTTTCTTTTAAATATATCAAAATAATATTTTTGTATAAATATTTTTATTATTATCATATTAAAATGATATGAAACATGAAAAAAATTAATTCTAAATAAAAAAATAAAATTTCAAACACGTTTCTAAACATCCCAATGCTTTCTGGCCGTAATGTGCATTGCTAGAGGTCCAAAGAAGCTTCTAATAATTAATAATAACTGACCAGGTCGTGCTCAAATTTTATCGTAGTTTTCAAGACATTCATAACAAAGGCTAAAAGAAAGTTCCTTTAATACGATTGAGAGCTGATAGTGAAATCATGGCCATCTTGGCTGTGAACCCTTTCATTAGAATAATAATTATTTAATCCAGCCTTCATTTGAAGAACTTTGGATTTGAAACTCAAGTTTTTAATTAACTAATAAAACATTAACACCAAAAACTTGTTTGGTTTAATTAAAATTTTAAATTAAATTCAAATTATATAAAGTTAAACATATTAAAAAATAATATAAATTATATTTTAAAATTTTACTTAATATTTTAAATTATCAAATTAAAATAATTTTTTAATATGATATTAAAATCTTGATAATAAAATAGTAATTAATTTTAAATTATAAGTGTAAAATATTTTTAAAAAAATATTATTATTTTAATAAAAATAATTAAAATAAACTAGCGACACATGAATCAACAAGCTATACCCTGTTTTTCAATAATTCTCACAATAATAAATAGTAATTTTAGGAGATAAATAGTGGAAAACTCCAAATCCTAACTTAACTTTATATCTATAGACCCCCCTAGCTAGAGGTACCCTATTGACTTGTTAACAAAGTCAGTCACAGGAAGAGAAATCTATTTTGAACTCTATTTGGAGGATCGATGGCCTCCAAAACTAATCTATCCAAGAACACACTCCGATATAGCTCAGGTAGGAATTGGTTAATATGGTGTTTGTGTCGGGGGCTACCGCCACCTTCGTTGGATTGGCCGGCCTTTAAATCATTGCAAACTTTTTCTAAGGCTTTTTCGTTGACGCGGTCGAGAAGGAGATGAAAACAAAAAAAACAGGGGCATCCATGGTTGAAAAGAAGTTCGGAAGGTGCCCATTGTCATTATCATTTTTTTAAAATGTTTTTTTTTTAATATCAATCTATTAAAATTATTAAAAAATATTAATTTAATAATTTTTGAAGGTAAATACAGGCTCGCAAACAGACACGAATTCATTCTAAACTTAGTTTCAACTTCACTGTATTTTTTTTCACTCCAACCTCTGTTTCAATCGCGGATTACCGATACCAAATCTCCAATGATTTCTTCTTTTCTTTTCTTTTTAAACTCAATTGGGTTTATCTTTATGATGACAAATTTTCTGTCCAAATAAAATTAGGGTTAAATTACAATTATTATTTTTTTTTAATTCAATCACGGATTACTGATACCAACCTCTGTTTCAATCGCGGATTACTCTTTGATTTTTGTTTCTAATTTCTCATCTATTTTTAAGCCGCAGTAATCACATACACATATTATTAATGACTGATTAGAGATAAAGATAATTAAAAGCCCAAAATTTATAAGGAATAATTACACTCTAATGATTGGTTAAACACAAATGTTGGTCGCGTCTCTGTAAGTTACGTATAGCATCTCTCTCTCTCTCTCTCTCTCTCCCCCCCTCTCATGCTCTGAGTTTGTTTCCTAGTGTCTACATAGTTAATCTCTGCTCCCACCCTAGCTTTTACTCTTCACGGAAACTCTAGTATCTCCTGAAAAGGAATGGAACAAGTACATCTCTTCACGAAGAAACTAAAACCAACCCATATAGGATATACTCTTTCCGTTCCAACCCATGTGCTTGAAGCCTTTTCATTTCCTGAAGGAGCCCATTCGATGAAATTTGAAGCAGTCGATGCTACTGATAATGTATGGAGGGTTTGCTTGTCAACCCGTCTGACTGGAGCATACCCAAAACCCGTTCTTCTGCGCTCTTCCTGGCATCGTTTTGTAGAGCAGAAAGGCCTAGCTCCCGAAGACAGGGTTGTTTTCTTTATGGAGAGAGATGAAGATAATGACATGGTTAGGAGGTACACGGTTAGAGCTCAACGAAAAGTGATGATCTTGATGGGGCAAGATATTTGGGTTGATGTCGAGGATCTTCCCCTGTATGGTCTTTGAAGAGTTCGACGTACTCTTGGCGCCCAACGAAAATAGTCTTTTCCGTAACCATTCAGGTGGCCAAGTGGTAAAGACTTGGGACTAAGGGGTTTGCTTCCTCTGTGGTCTCAGGTTCGAGTCTTTGATTGCTCATATGATGGCCACTGGAGGCTTACATGGTCGTTAACTTCAGGGCCCGTGGAATTAGTCGTGGTACGCGCAAGCTGACCCGGACACCCACATTAATCTAAAAAAAAACAGTCTTTTCCGCTGCGCTAGTAGTTTAATCTAGCCTTATAGCTAGCTGGTTAGGCCATTTGCTTAGCGGTATCAATATCATGCATATAACTGTGTATTTAGTATACTGTTTGGTTTTCAAGTTTCTTTCCTTTTCTTCTTAATGTATGTGTGCCCCTCGTGCCCTGCGGGCTTTGAATCGAAAGAATATAATGTTGAAGCTAATAAAAATAACTGAAAATCTTTTCCAACAAGCCATGCAAGTGAGCGTCAATGGGGCAAAACAGGACCAGCTGGGATTGGTGGTGCGTTCATATTTTGTTTCTCCTGCACTGCTGACTTTATTGATTCGAGTGAGGCAGAGTTGCTGGCGATACACAAAGCCCAAGCTTAAGATCCTGGAAGACCTTCTACGAGCTTCAATATATTGTTAAGAAGACAGTTGAGGGAAACAATCTTTACACACTCACTAACACAGGGGCTAACCATGACGTAGACCAACTAGCCAAAAATAGTGTTAATCTTACATTAGAATTCGTTGCTTGGTTGTAATACCTTTAATTTGTTGTTTCCTTGTTCGTTAACTCAAAAGGGAGTTATAGAAAGTAGGCATCAAGTGAGTGGCTGAGACAGGGGAAATAAATAAAGTAAAAAAACAGAACAACTTATAGTCAAGCTAGCTATGAAATCAAGCTCTGCTTTGCTAATGGCATGCCTCAACTTCCCTCTCAAAACGTGAAGAAAGGCCACTGTTCTCAGAGTTGCCATTAATGGAAATAGAATTAAAGAGACGCAGCATCCTCCATGGCCTGGCTGCTAACCGAATCTGATTCCACAAACCAATTAAGCTGACTTGCCAACGACGAGAGAACACTAATCTCTAATGCTTTCTTAATGGGGAAAACTTCAGTCTCATTTGAATCCATGTCCTCAATCAAGCAAGAGAAAACGCACAAGAAACGACCCTATGAATCCTGCACTTCCTGGTTTCCCTAAGAATCCTCAGCATTCCGTTTTGCAGTACCATCCTCGGGTTTCTTCCAGCTACTGTCAAGCCAGATTTTGTTTTTCCTGATGCAATGTGCTACTAGCTCATCGATCATGGATCCTCTGTATCCTTTGGATTTTAGACCGTTTTCCACATGGCATCAGCCAACTTCCATCCATACTTCTACCAAACACAATTGTAATTTGTAAATATTGATGCACCAAGATTCGATATTCACAAAGGAATTGAATTAATTTCTGATGTGATGGTCAATTGGCTTCTAATATTTGGGATTCTGGATGAATAAATTAAGCTAAACAACACTGCTACAGAGACCTCATCTTTAATTCTTTAAGCCATCCCATGCTAGAAATGCTTGTTATTAATCCCTTCAAGCCTCTGTGGGTTAAATGATGCAGTAAAGATGGTGGCTTGTTCATAGTGATGGGGCAGTGCTGAATTCTTTTGTTTGTAGGAGCTGTCATTTTTTTTTGTCATGGAGAGGATGATGTGGCTAGGGACAGCAGGAAGTGACCACTTATCCCCATTGTGGTGGTCCCCCAGGATGCCACAGGCGATGTTGACATAACCTGACAGTTCGGTGGTTTTTATGGCGGCGTTTATGTCGTTGTTTTACGCGTATAAGTAGACAACCATTTTTTTTTTTAACTTAGGAATCTTTACATTTTTTTAAAATGATGAAATTAATTCACTTCAGGTTTTTTGACTGTCATTTCTAATAAATATATTTTCTGAAAATTAAATTTATATTTTTATCCTTGTAAACTTGTAAAAATTAGTAATGGAGCTATAATTTTTTAAATGAAAAAAAAAAAATTAATAAATACTATGTTATATGGATATTTATTAAAAATTAATTTGAAATAAATATATCAACTCATATAAAAAAAATTAATTTGAAAATACTTTTAAAATGAAAAAAATTATGTTATAATTTGTTTTTTGAGTTTTCATAATAATAAAATCTAGTGGAGTTATATAATAATTATAAATCTTTCATATAAAATTCATCAATATTCATTTCACACTCCATTACCATATAATATGATGTACATAATGCATGAATATGGATGATATAAATTATCATGACAAATCATTTTTAAAAACCATTTTTTTTAAGAAAAAACTAATATGCACTGATTAAATCAAGTTTGCACGCATATATTAATTCTTGTTCTGTAAAACATAAATTATTTGATGAAAATAAAATAAAATAAAATAAAATAAAAATTATTAATTATCTAACCTAATTATTTTATAATTATAAAAAAGACGAATCTCAAGCTAAAACAATTTTAATTATGCAAATATCAATCTTTACTTGTTAACAACAATTTAAATGTTTGCGTCTTCATCTCGTTAAAAAATTTAATTCTATATCGTAACCAATTCAATTAAAAATAATATAACCTTTAATTAATTCAAAATAATCAAATCAATATTTACTATTCAAAATCTTGCAGTTTAATCCACTATTATTCATCTTTAATTGATTTAAAATATTATATATATCAAAACCTCTATATTATTATAAAATTTAATATTTTTAATAATTAATTATAAAAAAATAAAACTAAAATTAAATAATAAAACAAATAAAAAAAGTAAAAAAATTTACCTAAAGTTGCTTAACTGGACTTGAAAAAACCAGTTGTATAAAGAAGAGCAGCTAAAAAAAAAACGAGAGGCTAAAAAGCTCTTGAATAGTTGGCGTAAAAAAAAAGAAAAGGGAAAAGTTTGGGTAAATGAAAAATGAGGGGTTGATGCACATATATTATATATATTATTTATTATATTAAGACATAAATCAACAATAATAAATGTGTGTATCAAGCTCTCATTATATTATTACATGAATATTTTAATATAAAAATATTTTAAAAAATTATTTTATATAGCTCCATCACTAATAAAAATATAATAATATTTTAACCGGTAAATCAATACTTCATTCAACGAACTTTTTATAATACTAAAAAGTATGTTTTGTGGCATAATTTTCTAAATCTATTATTAATAAAATTTTTTATCATGATTAAAATAAATATTTTTTTATAAAAATTATGCAATTAGAAAAAAACATTTTTTTAAGTTAAAATTTTATTTTTTTATCATGTATTTCTTATTGAAAACAATGTAATTAAAATAAATATTTACAAGAATTCAAATGATTTAAAGCTATAATAAAACTATTTCTTTAACAAAATCTCTCCTTTCTTGTTCGTGTTATTTTTCCAGCAAAAATTCTTTTTTATCAAAAAAATTGTTAAAAATTTGTATTCATTTCTGATCCATTTAGAAGATAGCAATATCTGGAATCTAATGTAGCTGTGAAGGATTTAGGGATTGTTGGATGTGTATGCATTGTCTGTAATGTGTCATTCATAGGAATTGCTTTTGCGCAAGCTTGGGAAGGCTTACAATTTACCTGATACTTTGCGCAAGCTTGGGAAAGGCTTACAGAATAATGAGGTTCTCTAGCCCTCCGTTGATTATGCTTTGATCATAGCTCGTTTGAACCTTCAACCTTGTAATTGCCTGGCTGCCCGGCTTTTGGTAGGTTTTCACATCATATCCATTCTCCCTAGACACAGTATACAAGCCATCTCTGTTGCCTCTCTCGCTCTTTTCTAGTGACTTTCACTGCCACTATTTCACTATTTATAAAATTAATTTAAAATAATATATATATAATATTATTTAAAAAGTAAATTGATATTTTATTATTTATAAAGTTTTTAAATTTGTTATAAATAGAATGATATATTATTTTCTATGAGAAAATAAATAGAGTATAATATGTAAACAAGATTCTTGAAATTCCCAAATAATTTTAAGTTTATTATTTTCACTTGGTGTGTGTATATATATGCTTTAATTGAACCAATATCAATATCAATAATTTAATGTTAAAAATTAAAATTAAAAAAAAATTATAAGTCAACTTAGAGTCACTAAGCTAACCAGTAACACATAAATTGGGATTACAAAAATTAAATTGTTTAAAAAGATCTAGAAAAAAAAACTAAAGTTATATTAATTAAAAAAATAGTAAAAAAACACCTAAATTAACCTATCATATCTCAAATAAGATGTTAACAACTATAAATTAAACTGGTTCGGAAATTAATCTCTTCACAAGTAATTTTAATTATGAACTTTCTATATTTTAAATGAATGGCGCAGCCACCTGGCTGTTTGCCACGGTATTCATATATGTATGCAAACTCTCGTATTTAGTTTACAGGTCTTAGTAATTACTCCAAAGCTTCCCGATCATCTTATCCCACTCAACCAAATCTTCATGTAGGTCATCGATCGAATGAGAAATGATTGAAGATCCACCAAAAAATACGTTGAGTGACAAGAGTAGGATCCAAAAGTTGTGCCCATATCGACATGTTTGCATGGATAGTGCTCCAATGCACCATAAACCTTGTTTTATGCAGCTGTTTTGGGTTATTTTGTGTCTGAACTTTGAATTAATCATGGAGCTGTTTTTGATACGAGAGAGCATGATTTTATATTTTTGAAGTTTTTTGATAATGAAAATTACAAATTTATTGGATTACAATGGAGACTGCAACTCTATTATTACAATCAAGCAGCATTAGAACCATACTATTACAAGTTTATTGAATCTATCAACTATAAGATAAACAGGTTTTCATGATCATGTAAATTTGGTTCAATTGCAAAGAAATTTTTTTCTTGATAAGCAAGGTATTATAGCCATAGAAGACAAAAGAAAAGCCTTGCAGTATCAGAGCCAATCCACCAAATTACCCTCCCTTAGGCCTAACATTCTTAAGATCAGTCCATCTGACTAGGCCATCAGCAGAAATAAGCATATCCAAGGCATTATATGGGAAATCTAGGCAAAGAGCTCTTAACCAAACACAGAGCCGAGTTAAAAAAAGAAGAGAGAAATAAGGCGTCATAGTCTTGCTCTCTTTGTTTAAAAATCAGATCATTACGAATGAGCCATAATGACCAAACAATAGCAAAAAACAGCATGAACCATACTTTCCTCTGAAATTTCCCACGAACAAGAACTTCCCATTGCTGGAAAAAACATGATAAACTACAAGGACAGCATCAGTGTAAACCCCACTAGTCTATGAATTTTGCCCAAATCTTCCAATGCCTTTCAGGAGGTGTTCCACAGACTCTACACGTCTCAGACCCCTTCTAGCTAGAATACCCTTAGTATTGATTCTATTAACAATAGCTAACCAGCAAAAAACTCTCGCCTTGAAAGGATCTACCCCTTTCCATAAACCATAAAAAGAAAAACTATTACCAGATTGATGAAGAGGTAAAGAGGGTCCACACATCGATGACAGACCAGACTTGACAGTCATCAACAACCTCCCTCACAACAACTTTGAGCCTATTAGCCAGTGCCTTAGAGATAATCCTGTACAAACTCCCAGTAAGACTGATTCTGTCCAAACCAGAAACAGAGTTTGAAACACTCCACACTTTAAGACCCTCCTTGATAGTTTTAATAACTTTCACCATTCTGTCCGAACCAGAAACAGAGTTTATAGCTGAAGACCATAAGTTTGTATGACCACCTTGAAATCAGGTCGCAGCCACCAAGAAGTTAGAAATTTGAATGGTTTAGGACCCCCAATTTGTGCTATCCATTTTCACCATGATGGGCCGGGGCGATGTATACCTGGGAAGACCAAACAAAGAAGCAGAGGGAAATGTTTGAAACCATGCCGTGGACATGAAGGCTCTGTCAATTCTACTATTAGAACTCCCCCTTGACCAAGTAAACTTTTTCCCACACAGAGGTAGTTCTAACAATTCACATGTTGTTAAGCAATCTCGAAAGGCTTTCATGTTGCAGGAGTATTTCTTACATCCTTAGCGATCAAAAGGATGCAAAATCTCATTCAAATCTTCGATAACACACCAAGGCTTAGAGACACTACCCTTAAAATGCACCAAATAGTCCCATAATTCTTGTTTCTGGGAGTTGTTATTTGGGGCATATTGTTACCATATATAATTTAGGCATTTATACAATTTAGGACTCTATTAATATTAGCTGTACATATTATCTTACATGTATATGTGCTGAATATTAGGAATCAATTAGACTCCATGTATAGGAAAACACTCACGTATAAGAAGTAAAATACAGGGAACTGACTGAGAGCAGTTTTTCCAAAACAAAAGCTCTCTTGGAATTCTTGTTTTTCTCAGTATATTTCCATGGTATCAAAGCAGGTTCTGAATCCTTGCCTGTTTTGATCTTCTTTTTTTCTTTTCTCGAAGGTGTCTTTGTGACTTTCAGCGCTGTCTGTGCAAGATGTTTGTCTCTGTTCTGACCTCTCGGCAGTCTCTGTGCTATTCTTGGCTTGGTTTTCACTCTTCACAGTTTCTGTTGTTCTTGGCTTCGCTTTAATTCTTGGTAGTTTTTTATTTTGATTCCTGGTTTAGTTTCATCTTTCAACAATTTCTGTATTGGTTCCTGGTTTGGAATTACTTGGCACTTTCTGTTTGAGTTTCTGGAGCGTAATGTTCTAGTGGCCTATTTTTCTTTTGAGTTCATCATGTCATCAGAGTTTCAATTTCAATTATTTATCAAAAGAAAAGAATTGTGGGGTCATATTAATGGAAATAATCCCGCACCTAAAGATGCCGATGTTTTGTCTAAATGAAAAATCATGGATGCTCGACTTATGTCTCAGATCCTTATCCTCAGCTCAGTAGAGCCTCACCTTGTTCTCAATCTAAGACCTTATAAAAATGCTGCTATCATGTTGAATTATCTAAATAAAGTTTACAATTAAGATAGCACGGCTTGACGTTTTCAATTGGAGTATGAGATGGCTAACTTTACATAGAGTCTTTTCAAAATTTTTGGGCTAATTATTTAGATATTATTTATAATTATTTGGATATTATTTATACTAATGTTCTTGTTATAACTCTCTTTGTTGTTAAGTAGAGCATGAAACAAGCAAGAGATCAATTCTTGATAAAACTTCATTCTAATTCTAATGAATCATCATCTTGTACCGTCTCTAGATGCTTATTTGAGTGAACTTCTTCATGAGAAGCAGCGTATCATTACTTAGGCAACTATGGAACATCAGGCTCATGTTAGTGCATCTATTTTTATGGCTTATGCAACATAGGGGAGGAATAAGGGTAGAGATATGCATGTTGTCCAGTGTTTTAGTTGTAAAGCTTTTGATCATATTACTAGGAATTTCCCAAGAAGTTCTATAACTACTTCAAGAAATAGGGTCATATTATCTCTAGCTATCCCATTCAACTTGAAAGGAAGCAAGTTACTACTTATCATTCCTCCATTGGTGCATCTAGTTCTGCTGCATTGCTTGCTGCCTCACTTGTTGTTCCTACTCCTTCTCCTACAACCTTAGTAAACTCGAATACGCTCACTCTTGAAATGATACAATAAATAATCATTTCTGCTCCTTTTGCTTTTGAGCTCTCAGGTAATCATAAAGTTTCTTCTAAGTGATGGTATCTTGACTTCGACACCTCTAACCACATTACCAATATTGTTGTTCCTCTTTCCAATGTAAAAAATTATGATGGAAATTTGAAAATTACCATCACTGATGGTAGTTTTCTGTCTATTAGTGTTGTTGGTGATTTTTCTTCTTTCTTAACTAATGTTTTTGTGTCTCGTAACCTTTTTTCAAATCTTATTTATGTTGTTCAATTGGTTGATAATAATTATAATGTCCATTTCTCCTATTCTGGTTGAGTTATACAACATCAAGTGTCAGGGAAGATGATCGCGAAGAGGCCTAAAGTGGGACGACTCTTTTCTCTTTATGTTTCTTCTTCCACTATTATTCCTAGTTTTCCTTTACTTTCTTTTGCATGTAATGTTATTGGTTTTTGTCGCACCCTCGCGAGCGGAGCACGATGACTCTCGATTGATTTTGGGGTCTTATGTTTATTGTGAATAAATGAGTCGCCACCTAGTATTTTTGGTCGCTAGGAATCCTAACTAGTGTTTCAGAGATTCTAAGGTAAGGGATTGGTTACGTAAAGGGAAGGTATTAGTATCCCTAGTATGCCATACCTAAGATAAGTTGCTTGGTATTTGATTTGCTTTATAATTGCTATAGTGTTAGTGTTTTCTAATCTCCTTAATTTTCCTAGGTTTGATTCAAACTAAATTTATTAAGATAGAAATCCAAGGAGATTCCATGTGCTTTACAAGCTTATTTTTCCCTTTATTATTTCAAGAGTTTGTGATTTGTAAATCGCAAGGAGGAGGGACAAAAATTTAGAAATCTAGGACGCTTTCAAAGCCTATTCTTGCCTTAATGTTTTATACTCTCACGGCTCATAAACTGTGGAGTAAAAAATTAAAATGTTCTCGATTATAATTAAGGTTTCTTTCAATGATGTGTGATGACTTACTATCCTTAGAAAATTATTTTGAATATTTACCACTTATGGTTTCTTTATCCAGATATTAATAGTGAATAATAATAAGTTATTCCCACTAAATATTTTGGATATTCATCATTTTGGGACTTCTTTATCCAAATATTAACGGTGAATAATAGATGAACTCCCCCCAAAAAAAGATTTTTTTTTTATTTTTTTGGAATATTGGTCAATACCCTTTGGAATTTTACAAACACGTTGTAAAATCCAGAAATACAAGAAAATAATTTTTGTTGTATTTAAGAAATCCATGTGAAAATACATTTTCAAAACTTTTAATATTTTTTATATAAAAGAAGTGTTCAAAATATGTTAGGGTATTTATCATATGCAACACACAAAAAAATATTATTTTTTTTAAAAGAAAACAACACCAAAAGTTAGCTCTTACGTTAGTAAACAAAATCTTGTTCTAGTTCGTACAACAATTACAAAAGAAAAAAAAGCAATATACCAAGCATCCACTAGGCAGCAGCCTTTTGATTCTCTTCACTCGTCCCAGACTGCCACCTCTAAGTGGACTTATAAGAGGAAAATCAATGTGTTTTTGCGAGTCAAACCTGTTCATCCTGTGAAGAAAGGGCTTCACCTTCGAAAATTCAGTGTGGGTTCTTCTCATCCAGGTGAGAGGCATTCTTGCAGCATTACGAATGTGGCTCAAGGCATATTGAACCCTCCATAGCCTCCTCTTAGCACGGAGCCTATACTCTCCAACACGTTTTAGCTCTGCGTCCAACTGTTCCTCCTCATATGGGCGCCTCGGCTTCTTGAAAGTCTTCCCATAGTTTCTGTTAAAAAACTGACGTGAACCATGGCTCGGATGCCGTGTCTCAAGAAAGCAGGGTGAGCGGAGACCAGCAAAAGAAAGCAGGGTGAGCGAAGACCAGCAAGGGCAACAGGTCTGTGTTGATGAGCAGAGAGAGGGAACAGTGTCCGGCCAGAGAGAGAGAGATCTCTGTTTTCTTTTTCAAAGGGAGGGGGGCGTCTGCTTCGTTTTTTTTGTAAGATGATAGGGTTCAGTTTTTTTTGTTTGTTTTTTTCCTTAATTTTTCTTGTCTTCGCCCCCCATTACATATGGTTGAAGGTTCATTTATACAGAAAATCTCTACACGTGCTATTCAAGGAATATTATAATAATTACTATAGAGATTGTCCTCTATAATCGGCACCTACAAATCTTATATATATGGTATTTTATATTATAGTGATTATTTTCCATAACGAGTGTCGCGGGGGCGGCGACGTCGTTGGGTGACGGCAGAGGCTTTTGTCATGCCTCCTGATGAGGGGTGTTGTGTGTTGGAAAATTATGATTAATTTTTGGGAGTCGCCACCTAGTATTATGGTTACTAAGAACCTATGGTCTGCGAGAGTCTGAGTAAGGGACTGGTTATGCAAGGGTGACATGACTAAAAGATTGATGTCTTCTCCCAAGTGTAGGAGTGTCGAAGTAATAAATAACCCAGCAAGACCGGGGTCGAACCACAGGGAAGTTAATTGTACAAATTATAAATAACAATAATACAACAACAACAATAACACCAATAATAATAGTAATAACAACAACAATAATAATAATAATAATAATAATAACAATAACAATAATAACAACAACAATAATAAATAAGAAGAAGAAGAAGAAAAGTTGATGAGAACTTGGAGATGGAATATTAATGTAAGGATTAAACGATGATAATAACAAATATCAAGGTTAGAGGATCCACTAATGGTATGTCAAACAAGTATAGTACAAACTCTTATTATTCAATTGGAAACTACACACAAAGAAGGTTCCAATCAGATTATATATTGTTAACATGATTATATTAGTCATCTTATTCGATTAATGCTAATACTTGTAAATCTCGTCAAGCATTCATGATTATAACTTATGTTAACAACAAATCAAGTTCCTTTCATAGCTCAAGTGTCGGTTATACCATACAGTATGGGCTATGAAAGTGCTAAGCATTTGTTGTACCAATTGTTATACAACATAAATCAAGATTAGTCATTTAACAAGCAAAGTATTAAAGAGTGAACAAGATAACAAATACAAAAAATGTTAGTATCAAACATTAAAGTCCATATTAAGTTTACACTATACTTATTCTTACACCATTAGTCTAACCTTTTCACCCTAACATAATAAACTTAGCTAAACATAAAGTCCATATTAAGTTTACATTATACTTATTCTTACACCATTAGTGTAACCTTTTCACCTTGACATATGAAAGAAAGCTAAACATAATGAAAGAAAGAAAAATAAATAAACAAAATAAGAATATAAATAAGATAAAAGTTAACTAAATAAATGAAAGGAAATGAAATGCATAAACTTGATATTAATGAAAGTAAACATAAACATTACAAAAAAAATATAAAGAGAGAAAGCAAGAGCATGATCTTGATCTGGAAAACCAAGATACCTAAATGCATGGAAAATACCTCCTTTTATAGGTCAAAATTGGGAACTATTGATTTGATGACTAATTGAAGAGTGGGTGGCCAACTCTTGACTTGGTGACAATCCTTATCTTCTCTTGTCTGCCCAAAACGTTATTGCTAACGTCAAAATTGGAGCCACTCAAAAACATAAAAGTTGTAGGAAATTGTCTCATCTTTCTTTTGTAAAAAATTCAGCTCATTTGGACTTCTAGAACTCTAGATATGGGCCAAATACTAAACAGTGCTCGGGCTAGAAGACAGATTCGGGCTTCTTTGTTGTTGCTATAATTCGGACTTAAAAATGATCTTTTAGATCTTGGGCTACTCTGAAAGTTATAGGCCTATGTCTTACCTTTCCATCCATATAAAGTGAACCTAAATTTGAGATCTGCAGCTCCAGATATGATCGAATTACTGAACAGTGCTCCGGTTTGAATTGCACCGACATCTCTTTTCTAAGTTTGGCCATTTCTTTGTCCTTTCAATTTCAGTTCTTAAATTCATCAATCAATCCTTTCATTTATGTGATAGGCCTGCATTTAAAATGAACATTTACCACAAATTAAAGGTATCTTATATTATTAGATACGTTATTATAAAACATGCTTTAGTTAAGGAGTTATTGATACTTCGAGTGCAAAATGATGAAATAAAACCTTAATAAAAATGCACTTTTAAGTACTAATCACCCCCCCAACCAGCTTATTACTAGTCTCTAGTAATCAAAGTGTTAAAATAGAAAAACAATTTGCAAATTTCACAAAGCAAGGTATTCATCATTCAACTTCCATTAATCTATCTAGATAAATAAGCTCTCATTAAATTTATATATTTGCTCGATACCTCTTAACAAGATATTAATAAACCTTTCTTTTGTGCTCAATATATCAACATATAATTATGGGGCTTTTATTGGAAGAAAACAAATTTTTTGTTCTAATGTTTAAGGTTAACTTCCTTGGGTTGAGATTATTATTTTTGTCTTTTTATATATATATA